>NC_056726.1:1704878145-1705178145 GCF_019279795.1 Protopterus annectens | reverse complement strand
TCCCCCCTTATCAACCACTAAACTGTGGCAATGTTGTTTTTGGTCTGCTGGTCCCTGCATTGTCATTCCATGTATTGCATAAAACCCACATTTGTGGGTTTATAACCTTCATTTTTATGTTTTATACAGCGCAGCCCGTTTGCGCGGGGCTGCGCTGCATTTAAACATCGGCGATTGCCGAAAAAAAATTTATATTTTTTTAATATTTGCATCGGGGTACCTTGCCAGTGGTCACATATTTGGCCATTGGCATGCTGCCTGACACATATGCACCCTTTATTTGGAGCTGACATGGCTCCATTGTGATTTTTGCAGAAATGTACTCAGTTGTCAACTGAGAACATTTCTGCAGCTAAAACGGCTCTTACACGGACTGCTTTCTGTTTTGCGGATCGCTACTCTACCTCATTTGCATGTCTTTTGGCTGCAAATGAGGTATTTAGCATATCCACGCCCAGTCCGTGTAAGAGACATTTTAGCTGGTCTCTTACACAGAGTTTTGGGCTGTTCCTGGATCACGAGGCTTGCATGGAGTGTTACACGTCTCTTACACTCCGTGCAAGCCTTCATGAATCCTGCCCATAATCTTTTGGCACATTTACATGATATTTTATGCATACAATGTATTATTTTATTAAGACTGGTATTGTTCTTTTAGTTTATGAAGGCAGATTTTTATGTATGCATTTAGTTACTTATTCTACATATGAATTTAGGATTTTTGGAATCTTGGGCAACATTTAATATTTTATGATTTTACTGAATATTTGAATGAGTTATGAGTATTTTTATACAATTAATTAGGGATATGAGTCCCTTTTCATGGGCTGAAACCATTGACTTTCTAAGGAAGGTAGTATTTCTTTAAATTTTACTGAAGAAAGTTTTACTTAGAGAAAGCAGGATCATGGGGCCTATGCAATTTTCTAATTAATCTTATAAAAAAAGAGTGTGCCTGAAGAAAATTTAGCTCTGATGAAGTCATACACAAAGCAAGGTAGGACAAAAGCATTTATGTTCTTTGTACAATAAGCTAAACTTCTCAATCATTTTCTATTTGAATAAAGTGGAGTGCTTATGACATTACATTTTCAGCTAATTTCTTCCTTGGCTGCTCTTGGTTTCATTAGATGTTTTGCAATTTATATCTTTCAAATTCCTTATCTTTGAACCTCCTCTGGTCACAACTCATACAAACTTTACCTGGTCAAGTCCAAAACACAGTTCACCATCTATACCTACTTCCCTTAAGTGTAGAAATATAATTACCAAACAAGTAAGAGGAGCTGTGAATATCTTTAGCATACACAAATCAATCAAATGTACAGTACTCTACCAAACATCTATTATAATGGCAGGCAGTTATAATATCTAAACAATTCTGCAATAAACATATAATTTTTTTTAAACAATTTTATTGGTTTTAAAGAAATAAATATAAACAATTACATGTTCTTTTAACATAAAGATATTTACAATTCAGAAAGTGTTCACGTAAGCATTCACATAACAATGTTTAACAAATAAAGTGAAATTACTAAAACTATATACAAAGACATCCATTGAATATCATTAAGATGCCTAGTATTTGATTATTCCATATATATAACACTTAGATAGGTTGAAATTTGATTTATCTGATATCATTGTCAATCTCTTTTCAACAAATTTTGTAGATTAACCCATATATGATAGTTATACGTTTTTCTAGATGTTCTAGATGTCATAGTTGCAATCTGCAAATGACAAACTTCCATTAGAATTTTCTTAAAATCATTATAGGATAGAGGGAATTCAGATATCCAGTTTCTTGTTATAGTTTTCCTGGCTACTGCCATTATTGGCCAAAGTAAGGAATGTTTAACTTTCTTTACACAACCAGGCATGGGTGTATTGAAGAGTACTAATGATTTGGTCAAAATAAAATTCTCTGTAAATATTGCTTGTAGGAGTTCTTCAATGTTTTCCCAAAATACACTTAAAGCAGGACAGTCATAAAACATATGGTTCCAGTCAATATTTGTGTTAGACTTACATCTGTTCAAAATAATTAATTTATCATTAATTTTGTTCATTAGTTGAGGAGTGTAGAATGATCTATATAAAAATCTCCAGGAATATATTTTCCATTTAAGTGAAAGTGTTGTTTTCTCTGCTGATTCTAATATATTTATTTTATCTAGATCCCTTGGAAGTATGTTATTAACTGTATAAAAATGGTTCCAGAAATTAGCAGGAAAACAATATGTTTCTTCTCTGATAAGTCTGTATATAAATGCCATGTTGTCTGAATAAGTTTGTTTATGTTGAATAACCGAATTAAAGAAATCTAGCAGTATACTAGTAACCAGTTTATTAGCAGAAGTGATCAGGTTCATCTTATTTTGTAAGAATAGTCTGAGGGATTGTATGTTAAGCTATAGGGACTTGTCTAACCGATATTCACTTATTATCTGATCTACATCCTTCACCCTATCATCTGTAATGAGTTGAAACCAATACAAAATACCTTTTTGCTTAAGAAAGGTAATTTTATCTATATCTGAGGATTGTAAGGATTCTTGAGTAAAGGCTATCGGGAAAATTTAAAAAAAAAGTTCCTTGTACTTAGTGTGTTTAAATATAAAATTTCTAAAATGTATTAGTATGTTGTGTAAGTAGCTAAATGAATGTTTGGGTATGTTGTGTAATATGAAGTAATCTTTAAGTGTCCATAATATTGGGTTATTTATTAATTCTAATTTGTATGGCTGTGGTTTTGATATTAATAGCATAGCTGAGGATTCCCAGAATATTTTCCATTTGGCCTGATATGGTGTATCTAAAAGTTGTGCTATGGACCTAATAATAGCTGCATTTGAATAAAGGTTCAAATCAGGAATGGTTATGCCCCCTTTGTTCCAACTATGAAGGTGATGTTTAAGTGCTATTCTAGGTTTCCTGGGAAACCAAAAAAACTTTAATAACAGAGAACAGATCTTGTTCTGAAATGCATTCATCATCAACTTTTAAACCATTTAACACAAAATAACATAATAGCTAAATATCAGCATTGGTTTAGGCCATCTCATAGTACCACAACCACTCTATTATCCTTTACAGATGTTATAAACAGAAATTGTAATAACAACAACCTCTCATCTGCACTCTTCATTGACCTCTCCAAAGCTTTCGACATGGTTAACCATGCACTTCTGATCAACATTCTTGAATCCTTCTCTCTTGACTCTTTAGCTATGAAATGGTTCAGGTCCTACCTAACCAATAGACAACAAGCAGTTCTCTGGGCAAATAATATATCATCCCTTCTACCTGTTACACTGGGAGTCCCTCAGGGCTCCATTCTAGACCCACTTCTTTTTTCTCTTTTTATTAATGACCTGCATGTAGCAATCCCACAGGCCACCTGCATTCAATATGCAGATGATTCAACATTAATTTGCTCTGCAACCTCACCATTTGCACTACATTCCCTGACTCAGAATGTATTTAACACAGTAGAAACATGGTTCACAAAATGTTGTCTCTTTCTTAATGCAAAAAAAACAAGCTCCTTCTCTTTACACCCTCTAATAAGTATACCCCAATTGATTTCTCTGTCATTTCCAACAATAGCACAATCATACACCCTGACTCTACAACTAAACTGTTAGGAATTACTATTGATAACAACCTTACATTTGATAGTCACATAAATAATACCATTAAAAATGTCAACAGGAAAATTGGCTCCTTATATCGAATCAAAACTTTCTTAACTCCAACAGCTTAAACCAAAATTGCTCATTCCCATTTAATTTCTACTCTTCTTTATGCCTCTCCCATACACACCAACCTAAAAAAGAATAACCTTGTCAAACTACAGCATGCCTATAACAGCATCACCAGATTTGCCACTGGTAACCCCTTTCAAACTCACCACTGTCTAAATCTAAAGCAGCTGGGCTGGCTTGAACTTCAAAACCTTCTGAAAATCTCCCAACTAACCATGACCCACAAGATATTTTATCAACCTAATAACACTCCTATACTATCCAATCTCATAATCCCTTATAAAAACCTAAACTCACTGCGCTCCTCTAACAAGCTTCTAGCTAGTATAACCAAAACTAATAGCTTGGCTGGAGATTCCCTGTTTTCTAACACAGTGGGAAAAAGCTGGAACTTCCTTCCAAATGAACTAACAACACTTTCTTCTTTGCCTCTCTTTAAACAAAGACTTAAAATATACTTTAAAACTCACTGGTTATGTCCATGCTGTAAACCTGACTAACCTTTCCCTCTACTAAGATTACTTCTACACCCTAGCAAATTTTCACACATATTTCTTTAATTTCTATGATGAAGAACTAAACTGCTGACCACAATGAAGCAATTTCGTAGATTCATCCTGCTTACTGTTAGTACAACCTAGTAAATAATAACACTGTGTCACTTTTATTGTGTAATAGAATTCATCTCGCCATTCTTAATGATTTCTATACTAGTGTAAATATCTTTTTTGATCACTTTTTTTTTTATCATTTTTACTGATTTTTGTATACTTACTTGAACTACTTTCATTTACGATGTTTCAACTATGTTTACCAACCTTGTTGCTGTATTTTAAGTAATGATCTAACTATTAATGTTGGAGCTTTTCTTCCCGGGCCTCTACTGAAAATGGAAATATATCCAGCTAGACTAGCCCGGTCAACAAATGTAAAATAAAATAAATAAATTGTTAATGAAAACATTACTGGGAAGTATTAAATTAGATTGTATAATATAGAGCATTTTAGGAAGGATTATCATTTTAATGATAGTTAACCTTTCCTCAGTTGTAAATATAATTGTATTTCATGTTGTTAATAAAGTTTGAATATTTGCATAACATCCATCATCATTTAGTTTTGTGATTAATGTAATATCTTTAGCAAGAATGATGCCTAAATATGTAATTTGATCTGTGATGCATTTGTTAGTGCCTTTGTTAATGTTTTTCTTATTATTGTTTAAATAGATAGGTAGGATCTTAGTTTTATTATCATTGAATGTCAGTCCAGATATAAATTGAAAAGTGTTAACAGCTTCAAATAAGGCCATTATGGAGGAATTATCTCCTTTAGCAGTGATGAGCACATCATCAGCAAATAACTGAATTTTAGAACTTATTTTGTCACTAATTTCCAAACCTTCTATGTTTTTATTTCCTCGTATATCGTTAGCCCATGGTTCCATTATGAGAGTAAACAATAAGGGAGATAAGGGACAGCCTTGTTTTGTTCCTTTAGTGATGGGTATTTGAGTTGATGTGTATGATCCAATTTTGATATAAGCCAGAGTGCCTTTATAAAGATGTAATAGTAAATTAATAAAATTATCTGAAAAGTTTAAACACTGTAATAATGTGAATAGATAATCCCAATGTATTGAATCGAATGCTGAGTTAATATCAAGACTAACCAGAGACAAGTTTTTTTTCTTTCTGTGTGAATAAGCAATTAAAATAAGAGACCGTTTGATGTTATCATATGTACTTCTATTAGTTACAAAACCTGTTTGGTCATCATTAATTAACTGGGATAAGAATTTTTAGTCTATCAGCAAAGATGTTCATAAACATTTTGTAATCAATATTTAAAAGAGTTATGGGCCTATATGACGTACATAATTTAGGGTCCTTACTATATTTAAGAATGGGTGAAATAAAAGTATATTTCCAGGATGGGGGCAAAACAATGGGCAGGATTCACGAAGGCTTGCACGGAGTGTAAGAGACGTGTAAGACTCCATGCAAGCCTCGCGATCCAGGAACAGTCCGAAACTCCGTGTAAGAGACCAGCTAAAATGTCTCTTACACGGACTGGGCGTGGACATGCTAAAGACCTCACTTGCAGCCGAAAGGTATGCAAATGAGGTATATTAGCGATCCACGAAGCAGAAACCAGCCCGTGTAAGAGACGTTTTAGCTGCAGAAATGTACTCAGTTGACAACTGAGTACATTTCTGCAAATTCCACAACGGAGCCATGTCAGCTCCAAATAAAGGGTGCATAGGTCTCAGGCAGCATGCCAATGGCCAAATATGTGGCCATTGGCAAGGTAACCTGATACAAATTAATAAAAATATAATTTTTTTTCGGCGATGTTTAAACCCAGCGCAGCCTCGCACAAACAGGCTGCGCTGTATAAAACATAAAAATGAAGGTTATAAACCCACAGATGTGGGTTTCGTGCAATACATGGAATGACAATGCAGGGACCAGCAGACCAAAAACAACATGGCCACCGTGTAGTGGTTGCTAAGGGGGGAAGCTGAGTCTAAGACATGTAACTAAGCATTAGTAGGCAATCTCATGTAAATGAGGGTTAGGATACTAAATCTCACAGTCACATAGCAAATGAGCACAGTCTGAGTAGTGTAAGAGATACATAAGGGGGAGGAATAGAGTAGGAGATAGGTGACATCACAGGGGGGGAATGGTAGAAAGAAATGCAGTTCATTGGAGGTCAGTGTAACATGACAGATGACAGACACAGATCATGGAAAGAGGTGTGCCACAAGATAAGTCAGGGAAAGTCAGGAAATGGAAGGTGTACACTGTTACTTACACCAAAGTTTCTTGCTGGGTGTGCATGCACACGTGTGCGTGCCATGAAGTGCGAGTAGGGCAGTGTGTGCACGTGTAAGGCAGACTGAGCATGTGGGAGCATGTTAGGAGATGTTTAACACTGTTTGCGCTGGTGTGCACGCGTGTAGGGCAGACTTAGCATGTAGAAGCCTGTTGGCGGACCTGTAACACTGTTTGAGCTGGTGTGCGCATGTTTTAACCCGAATAAGTAGATTCTGAACTGTGTAAGCATGTGTGCGCGCGTGTAAGCCACTGTGAGCGTGTTTCTGCTAGTATGCAAGTTGCTCCCCCCTGAGGAAACAGAAAGGAAAAAGGAAGCAACAGAATTAGTAGGAAACTAGCAGGGATAACTGCTGAAGACAGCAGGTTAAAACAATTAGAAGCAGGCAATTACACAGGCAGAATAGTAGCCCAGCCCAGCACTTAAAACTTTGCAAACAGTAGTGCAGGATGTTTCTCTTAAGAGACACTGCAAGACAGGAGTAAGCTAATAGAAGTGAAAACTGAAAAAGCTTCACTCAGAGCAGAAATGTTAGGGGCTGCCATAGCTGTCATAATGAAACATAGGCGACTTGCTGAGGGTGGTGACAATGCAGATGGTGCCAGACAACCCACAGTGAGGAGACGGAGAAGAGTGTACAGGCCCAGGGTCACCTACCATGGGTTACATGAGCTGGAGATATTAGAGCGCTATAGAGTGGACAGAGAGCTCCTGCAGCAAATTGTTGAGCTGTGCAGGCCACGCCTCACACACAGAACCAACAGAGGGGAACCCATCCCAGTGGAAACCAAGGTATGTGTTGGCCTAAGAATACTAGCAACAGGTACCTTCCAGAGACCAACTGGCGATATGATGGGGATATCACAGGCATCAGCCTCCAGGGTACTGCACCAGTTCCTGGATGCCATGTCAGCACATGTCGGTGATCATGTATATTTCCCCAATGCCCGTGAGGTATTGGCCAGCAATATGCATCTCTTCCAGCAAATAGCGGAATACCCTGAGGTAGTGGGTGCAATAGACTGCACGCACATACGCATCAAAGCACCAGCCTGTTGAGCGGGGTAGGGCCTACATTAACCGCAAGGGCTTCCCCTCCATCAACTGCCAGGTCGTGTGTGATGCCCAGGGCATAATAATGAATGTGTGTGCTGGCTGCCCTGGGAGTTACCATGATTCCCACATCTGGCATTTGATGCAGCTGTACCAGATATTTGCCAATGGGGACATCCCACACGGACACCTAGTGGGGGATGCAGGTTATGCACTGGAGCCGTGGCTGATGACACCCATCAGAAACGCACACACACCTGAACAGGAACGCCATAATGAGGCACATGCACAAACACGTAATGTAATAGAGCATGTGTTTGGGCTGCTCAAGTCACAGTTCCAGTGTCTGGACACATCTGGTGGAGCCTTGCAGTACACACCAACTACATGTACCCAAATTGTCATGGTATGTGCTATACTACATAATATGATCTTGTGAAAACAGATGCAGCAGGACCAGCATAGGGCTGGGCCAAACAGCCCCTCACCATTGCCAAGGCCATCACAGGCAGAGCGTGACTCGGAGGAGGAACAACCTGAGCCTGCCGCAGTAGGCAGAAGAGGCGTGCTCAGTATGCCCTGGCCTTGGCAAAGCGGCAACGCATAGCACATACACTGGCTCAGTAGGAACCCTGGGAATGATACCCCTTCTGACTCATTCAAATAATAACATGGATGCCTAAAATGACATGATCTGCTCACAAACATGTACAGGGAAGTGTAATATGCGCATCCGACAGAGGCAGCCCTGCAGCACCACCTGAGGCATGAATGCCATGTGTTAAGTAATGTAACACCATGTACTATATGCACACCTGAGCACCCTGACTAACATCCACCCTCACCAAGCATGAAGCCACAAAATGACGATGGGATGATCAAGTGCAATAACTGGCTGAAGTAATGCAGCTAGTCAAAGGGGAGCCAATGTGTTTCAGGCTAGGAAGACATGCAGAGCATGACATGATGCACCACCTGTTAGGGGTGGCGTGCACCTATCATTCCATGCCCCATGGATACTGGCAAAGGCTGTCAGTACCCACAGCATGCCCTGAATAGGTAAGTCTCAAAACCCAAACCCACCTTCATAGGTACCACAAGGGATAGGAACCTAGATGTAATGCTACCCAATGCCAGAAGTCTAAACAGCAAGATGTTTGCAGTGTAAACGCACAGTATGGAGAATGTAGATATCAGTCCTGTAATAGAGAACTGGGTCAAGACTCACATCAGCACCCTAACACTACCAGATCACACCTCATACTGTGCTGTACAGCCGCAAAACATGGAACAAGCTACAAAAGGAGGGTGACTACCAATAAATGTCAAGGATAACCACACCCCCATGTTGGTACCACAACAAGAAGCAGTATGGATTAGCCATGGTCAAATACCAATGGCTAAAACCGACTCCCAGTATATAGCCTGCTGCAGACTACTGTCCTAATACCAGGAACTGCACCTGGCCTATGTTGGAATACATGAATATATCAAGCCCCCAAAACAACATTATATTGCTTGAGTGAAAATAGCCAGGCATACACCGGGAGCATTATACTAGCACCAACACAGTTGGAGAAAAGTTCCCAGAATCCATAAACAAAAATGCCCAGGAACAACGTACCACTCCCACAAGAGGGGTAAGCATACTGGATGTGATAATCAGCAACATGTGTACTGGATGGCAAAATGAGAAGTGTATCCTTCACTGGTAAGACCAGACCATAGAGTAATCACACTGAATATACACATCCCGACCCCAGTCCCTGAACAGAATACCACAGTGAAAAACATGTGTAAAGCATAGGTTGCAGCCCTCCAAACTGATGTTGAATCCACGAAAGGCCCTGTGCAAGTGCAGAATATGTGACACACCGCAGAACATGTTATACAGACATTCCATGAACACAGCCAGGAATGCTTGGCGTATGCAATCACAAATAACAACAACACACAATGCCATACACGCAGGCATCTTGCATGCTGGACTTCAGCCATTACCAAACCATGCAAGAGAATGAGGAAGCTACCACATGATAGAGCATACATAAAAAGGGAAGTAATCACTGACCAGTAGTATGGCAATAACATATGTCCACACATACAATCCACTAAGTTCAGCCACAACAAGTAGAATCTGTGAATCCAGAGGCAATGTGACACCTGTCCCAAGTACACAGACAACCACAACTATCCCCAATAAATACAAATATGTGATAGATGCAACCATGTATCCAAACCAGAGGTTGAGCTCCCCCAACTCAGTACTGTCAAAACTAGTCAGGAGGAGAAGGTAACCACATACACCACAAACCCAGTCCAACATAGACCTACCAGAACTGTAAACCAAACACATAAACACAGAAAAACATTCCCGGAGGCCCTAATTACAAACACACCACACCAACAGAAACCTCCAAAGCAGATCACAAGCAACCACAACCTCCAAACATAGCACATGCAATGAATAGTACACAAAGCTGGTGTGCCAAACAGTCACAGGCCAGAAGGAGAAACAACATGCCTGATACAGTTGTAATAGGTGTCTGTATAGGCAGACACACTGCTGTCCCACTCACCAGACTGAACAAGGGAATGGGTAGAGTAAGCTGCCTGTAGGCTGCCACAAAATGCCACATAACACAAGTACGCAGGTCACCCCAAAGCAAGCAGAAATATTGATGCACTCAATGTCCATGCTGGTGTGAATGACCTGAGATGTACCTCCCTGGTCTACATGAAAAGAGACATGGATGATCTCTCTGAGTATGTACCCCAGGCCGGAATGACACTGGCTGTGTGCAGCATCCAACCCTCACCAAGAATGATGCCACAGTACAAAACACAGAATGATCATGTTTAACAGCTGGCACAGTTACAGCTGCCAGTCCAAGAGGGTCTAATGTCTGTCTGCTTGAGATGTCAAGCATGACAAGCCATGCTGCTGTTCCAGGGATGGCTTGCACCTGTTACCCCTGTGCGTCTGGATACTGGATAAGGCCTTTGCCACCTCCATAGAGCCGTATGTAGGCAAAGCCAAAAAGACTACCCACCACCCTAGAAAACATAAGTGGTAAGAAACATAAGGGTAATGCTGACCAATGCCAGATGGGTAAACTGCAATATGCATGCCCCTGAGGCACTTCCCATTATGGAGAACATCGATGTCTGTGCAGTGACAGAAGCCTGCTGCAAGCCTAGTGATAGCACACCAGCACTACCAGGTTATACCACATATCATGTGTTATGGCCCCAACACCTGGACCAAAACATCAAAGGAGGGGGAGTACCCATATGCAGCACAGACACCCATATGGCCAGGTAACTGACAATGCACAAAGCAGCGGAGACCACCCATGTGCACCTAAGTGTAGTCCAAACTGCTGTACAGTCTATAGCATGCGACAGACCACACTCTCACACACAAGAACTCCACCCAGACATCCTGAAGACACTGGACAGTATGAATGTCCCACCAAATATCAGACAAGATACACACAAATTACCACATAGGTGGCAAACCATTATGTATGCAAGGAGTAATCAGGGACCTAGGGACACAAGTCGACAGTAACCTGTCATGTGACACTCACAATGCCAATGTGGCTAGGAAGATTGTCGATATTGGACACCGTATCATGAAAGGATTCACATTTTCATCAACAGAGGTCACTGTGCCGCTGTACTGTTCCCTTATCAGACCCATAATCTAGTACAATGACTCATATGGGATGTACCGTATGTGACACCTGCAGCGGTTCGGAAGACCTCATAGTTACCCCACCAAGAGGATAAAGGGTGTGAAATATATGTCATATGCTGCCTGGCTGTAGACACCCCAGCTGAATGCAGTCACAGACTGCCTACACAGAGGCATTGTATGTCTGTTGTACAAGGCCATGTCCAACACAGGAGTAATGGACATGCTCCACCACAGGAAATCAAAGCCATTGGAGCTGTGAGAGTGACAGATGTCAGCCTCAACACATAATGAAATAAGATGTGCTGGAGGGACAGATACATAACCCAGAGGCTCCCCACACCCAGAAACAGGATCCCAATCCATGTTAGGCAGAGCCCCTCACTGACACCCCTCAACAGGAATACTGCCAAATGGATGGATGATCATACATGTATACTGGGGGTCTTCACTGTGTCACAACCAGACAGAGGCACAGTAAAGAAATTCATAAATGGCCATAATAGAAACATAGCAAGGGGTGGCAAAAGACACACACACTCTGGCTAGGCTTACTAATGCCCTAGGGTGGATAGCCTAGTATGAACCCATGAACCTATGAAGATACAAATTGTACAGGACACTAAGGATAATCACAAGGCATACTTAACTGATGGTAGGAACCAGGTTGGGTATCCACAGATATGGTTCATAGGTTCATAGGTTCATAGGTTGGTACTAGGCTATCAGCCCTAGGGCCTATACAAGCCTAGCCATAACAATTCCCTGGCTATTTATTCCCACATTATTTACTTTCCTGGACCCCTGTCTAGCAGGGCAAGTGACGTGATCCCTGGGGTGAATTTCCTTTCTCCCATCCAATCGTCAAGGTTCCTCTTGAAGAGGTCCAAAGAGGCACTCTGCTTGACATGTATGGGCAATCTATTCCAGAGTCTGAGGAGTCTCTGGGTCAGGAACCTATCCCTCCAGCATGTTTTGTTTATTGTGATGACAAGGTTTAGATCCCTGGAGCGTGTAGCTCTGAGGGATTGGGATTTCTTTAAGTGTAGCATGTCCAACAGCTCTGGGTTTGACATGGCCTTGTATGTTAAGCAGAGATCGCCTCTGAGTAGACGATATGCAACAGAGTATAGCTGGAGATTTTAAGGTGGTCAGCAGGGCATCTGCTTAAGGCCTGTGATTCTTTTAGTGAGGTATTTCTGAGGCCTTTCCAGTTGTTGCAGATGTCTTGAGAGGTACATACCAAATGGGGTGTTGTATTCTATAATGGGTCTAATGAGGGATGAGTACAGTGGGACAATGACCTCCGTTTTTCTGGATGAAAAGCCCTTCGTGATGAGGTGTGCCACATAGAAGGATTTCCTGACTGTTGTGACGATGTGGTTATCGAAGGTGAGACCACTGTCCACCTGTGTCCCTAAGTCTCTTATCACACTTTCTGTGTTTAGTGTACTGCCACCTATATGGTAATTCATGGATGCATGTTTTTTCCCAAAGGGGATAACAATACATTTCTTGGCATTGAGCTTGAGCCCATGGCTCTGGCACCAAGCATCTGTTTCTGTAAGGCTCTTTGTAGAGTATCCACATCATTTGGGGATCCAATAATGGCTCCCAGTTTGCAGTCATCTGCAAACTTTGTTAGCCAGAGTCCCTTAGTGTTGACCTGTACTTCAGAGAAGTAGATGCCAAACAAGAGCGGCCCCAGGACTGAACCTTGAGGTACTCCACTTGTCACTTGTCTGGAGCTGGATTTGGAGTCGGCTACTTTTACAGTGTGGGTTCTGTCAGTAAGCCATTTAGCAACCCATTGGGTGACATAGGGATTAATGCCCAACTTAGTAAGTTTATCTATGATTCCAGAGTGGGGGATGGTGTCAAAGGCCTTGGCAAGGTCTAGATAGGCTGTGTGGACCACCTTACCCTTGTCCATGGCTCTGGAGACTGATTCAAAGAAGTCAATCAGGTTCAGGAGACAAGATCGGCCCTTCACAAACCCAAACTGGGTGGGGTCCAGTGTTTGAAGGTTGCCAATGTCTTTGTTTATAAGTTCCATGATAATACGCTCCATGGCCTTGCAGATAAGGCTTGTGAGACTGATGGGACGGTAGTTTCCGGGATCCAAGGTGGATGCCCTTGTGGATTGGGATAACTGTAGCTCTGCGCCACTCAGTGGGCACGAAACCTGAGGTGAGGCTATGATTAAACATGACACTTAGGTGAGGTGCCAGTTCATATTGTAGTTCATGTAGTACACAGCCCGGGATGTCATCTGGTCCCATGTATGCTGTATTCTTGGCTTTAGAGAGTGCGTTTTGTACCTGTGTGGCCGTTATTACTGGAATTTGGCAATCTTCCGGTATTGAGATGGGCCATTTAGGGGGTGAGAGGGGGGTGAAGTTGGCACTGAATCGATCCGCCAGGATATTGGCAATATCCTTTGGATCAGTATATTTAATTCCATTCTGTTTTAGCTCAGCGCAGATCTGAGCATTGCCATTTAGATTCTTGACATAGTTATAGAATGCTTTGTGGTTGTGTTTGGAATCTTTGGCAATTTTATTTTCGTAACTAGCTTTGGAGGATTTTATGAGGCATCTCAGTTTCTTACTGAGGCCAGTAAGGGAGTTTTTTGCATCCTGGGATTTTCCTCTTTTCTGCAAAAGTTTCTTCCTTTTGTTGTAAAGTTTGTTTATGGCAGGGGACCACCAGATTGGCTTCCTTTTTTTGGATGATAGCATTTTGGTTCTATTTGGGATGGCACGATTCATACATGAGTGGATGTGTTCGTACAGTGCCTTAGTGTAGGATTCAGCAGTAGAACTTTCAGTTCCCGTCTGCATGGGTGTTATGAAGTTTGTGACTTCTGACTTGAGTAGCATGAAGTTGGCTTTGGAGAAGTTTTTTATGGTGGTTTCTTTACTGGGGGGTGGGGGTGGGATGTGGATGTTAAGGGTGATTAGCTTATGGTCAGACCTGACTAACGAGGGGGTGACCATAGGTATGGAGCATTGATTTCCCATGTTGGTAATGACCAGGTCTAGGATATTGGAGCCCCTGGTGGGACTATGGATTAGTTGATCCAGGGCATTGGAATTTTTGAATTCCAAGAACCGTTGCGCAAAGGTGTTGGGACATGAGTAGTTTTCCCAGTTAATGGCAGGGTAGTTAAAATCACCCAGTATTAGGGTGTTTGGTTCTATCTTAATATTTTCCAGTATGTTTAGAAAGGTGTAGTGAGAATCTTGGGGTATGGTGGGGATCTGTAGCAAGCTACAATTTGGATTGCAGTCTTACCTAGTGTTAGTTGCACTTGGAGAATTTCAGACACATTGTGTTGGCCAACTAGCCTGGTGGTGTGAATATCCTTGGTGAATATTGACACTCCTCCACCTTTAGTGTTTCGGTCCTGGTTTGGTGGCCGAAAAGTGTGGTAAGAGTTGTAGCCTGGTATTGCAGGGGTGCTCTCTGGAGCCTTGAACCAGGTCTCAGTTACTGCACAGATATCGATGTTCTCCATTTTTAGGAGTGCCTCGAGAGAGTGCATTTTGAGGTTTAGACTTCTAGCATTGAGTAGCATTACCTTCAGATTTTGCATGCTTGTACCTGTTACGGTGGTGGTTTTGTCCTTTGAAGTTTGCCTTAAAAAGGCACTATAGGGGTGGCAAGAGCCTTAGCCAGTAACCTGAATCCCAGGGGCGACACGTGCAGACCATCTCTGGCAAAGCATTGTGGTCTGTCAATCATGTCATCCCAGGCAGACAGATACTGGATCCCCTTTGAATGACACCATAAGCTTAGCCAATTGTTGAAGTCAATCATTTTATCCTTATATTGTGGTATCATTCTGGGCGAAGGCAGGATGCTACTCAGGGCTAGGGTCATACCTGCCTGGGCCACATGATCCGAGAGCTCTTCCATGTCTCTTTTCATGTAGTCCAGGGAGGTACGTCTCAAGTCATTCACTCCAACATGGACAATGACAGAGTCATATTTGTACTTGTTGTGGAGTGACTTGAGTGCATGCGTTATGTGGCGGATCCTGGCACCCGACAGGCAGCTGACTGTAATTTTCTCCTTATTCAACCTGGTGAGAGGGACATCAGTGTGCCGGACTATAGAGTCACCTATGACTAAAGTGTTGGGTACAATGTCTTGCCTTAGGGGCTGTTGCTGGGTGGCACACTGGTGTTGTGAACTATGTGACACATTGGTTGTGATTGGTGTTTGTTTGCGTTTCAGCTTCAGAGGTCTTTGTTGCTTGGGCAGGTTACAGTTAAGGGCCTCTGCATATGTGGATTTAGTGTTGCTATATGTGGGTGTTGGTGGTGCGGGTTTAGAAGGGCTATGTGTTGCTTGAGATGTAGTGTGGGTGTTAACCTTCTCCTCTTGACTGTTTAGCACAATCTTGGGTGGAGAGAGCTTTGCTTCCATTTTGGCTATGTAAGTGCATCTCTCACAGGTTGTAGTGTTGGGTGGTAGGAGGAGAGGGTTGTCTGTGTACATGAGGCAATTGCTGCATTGCCCCAGTATGCCCAGATTCACCAGGTGGACAGGAGAAATCACCGGAAGCTGACCCTTGGACATGCTTGGTTTGGGGCTTTTTTTTTTTTTTTGTAAAGTATAGGAGCTGTTTACTTAGCAAGGTACTTTGCAATTATAGGCTGTTTAGTGCCTACTATTAATTTCTCCTTGTTAACAAGGAGAGTTCAGTGTTTGTATGAGTTTAAGGCTTCCTAGTGCTTTCCAGCAGGTATTAGAGAAAGTGCTAGTCACAGGGATGCTTAAAGGTAAGATTGAAAAGAATGCACTGCAGTGTGCACTAGAAAAGTTAGATGTGAAAGTAGGTAACTTGAGTTTTACCTGTTTAAAAAGTTAAGGTTTAGTGGAGAGTTACTATTTTTAAAACAGCAAGATGGATTGAAAGGGGTGGTCACTTTTATATTTTGGTACTATGAAATACTGTAGGATGGCCAATAAATTTAAATAATTGAAGGGGT
Source organism: Protopterus annectens (assembly GCF_019279795.1). Lineage (NCBI taxonomy): Eukaryota > Metazoa > Chordata > Ceratodontiformes > Protopteridae > Protopterus > Protopterus annectens. The sequence continues at coordinate 1,705,161,778 of NC_056726.1, read as the reverse complement.
GGGATTTCAAAAATGATGATTTTGTGATTACTCACATAAGCCAGTGAAACTAGAGAGAAATGAGATATATGGTCAGATTAACATAAGAGGCGGGCAACTAGAAAGACAGTGGTATTTAACACGACAACTTAAATGGGTGAGAGGGCGGGAAAAATTCTGCCTGATTCAGAATAGAGAGAGCTGTGGTCTCTTTTGAAGTTTTAATATGCTGTTAAAACAGAATTCAAGCAAAACACAAAGTAAAGAAAACAAACTACAGTATTCAAAATATAGAAAGGCAATACAGTTATACAAAAAAATAACAGCAAACTAACCTTTCCTTCACAGCAAAGTGTAGCAGAGTCTGGATGAGACTTTCTGGTAAAAAGCTCCGAATCACACAGATATTACAAACAACATACCAAACACACACACATATTGCTAACATACAACCTGACAGGTGCAGTGCAAACACTCCCCCCCACCAGAGTGCAAAATATCTATCCCAGCAGACTGCTGGTCCCCTGACATTGCAGATGCTGAGGTAACAGCCATCATCTGCAAAGCAAAACACACAGCAGCAAAGGTATGTGATGGTGTCCTGGGCTGAGGCCAACATGGACTCCAAGAATAATGGAATGCCAAATCACACTACTGCCCAATGTCAGCCTTACCACAGGATATGTACCCAAAGAGCAGTGTACAACAACAGTGGTCCTTCACAACAAAGGTGTTGCCTGATTGGATACTGCAAACTACCACCACAGGATCCTGACAAGCTTGGTCTGCACAGCTAAGGAAAGGATCAGTATGTACCGCAGACAGAAGGCTATTGTGGACCTACTGATACTGGACCATACACAGTGTGGCTGTCGTAACTGCAGATCCTGCCCCTAAACATGTTTGACCCATTTGAAGCAGTCATTAAGGTCATTGATGAGGGCAATGTGGTCCACACAGCGTAGCTGGACTGTGCATATGCTTCTAGACAATACCATACAAGTTCAGTATGGATATGTTCACCAGCTTAAATATATACCCCTATGTCAGTAGAGGGGTTGAAAACCAGACCAAGGACAGAACTTACATGGTCAGACATGCCGCATCCATGTCAGACTACAAAGCAGATATGAGTGGCATCCCACAAGGCCTGGTCCTGGGCACCCCCCGTTCTGTATATATGTCCCATAGGTATAGGCCAACATGGAAGGACTGTGACTGAACATGTATGCAGAGGAGTACAAACAGCCCACCATATCCGACCCCCAGCTGACACAAGCAACCCACAAAAGGGCCACCTACAAACAGACAACTGAAGCCATAGCCATGTCAGCAAGCTAATTGCAGAACTGTGTATAGACAACCACCGTGGATATACAGTAAGTGCCCACAAATTACCACACAGGTGTTAACCCATGATGTACCTAACATGTAATGAGAGACCTGGGTACAAAAGGTGATAGATATTCTGCACTGGACAAACATGTGGCTGTAGTGTTCGCAGAAACATATACTATATACCCTAACACTTGCAGTATAGTTTTGAATACTTCAAGAGACTTCAAAATTTATAATTACTCGGAGATTAACATATCGTCCGAGATGGTTGATTTATTATCAAAGGGACATACTTTTGTTCCAACTGCACACACCCAAATAGCTGATATTTTAATAGATTTAAAACTTTTTGTTCGTAAAATGAATTTGAACTTGCTAATGGGTGATCATTTACCAACCCAGAATGACTACTATATTCCAAGTGTTTATAACCCTCCTACCCACTTGATTTTGTCTTTCTTTAAACAGATATGTGAAATTTATATTAGGAACACACTGTTTAGTAGTAGGCATGGTAATTTCCAACAACACAATGTCTCAAGAGAGGAAAGGGACATACTTAACTTTTTGAGTTCCTCTTATGTGAGAATTATGAAACCAGATAAGGGAGGGGGCCTGGCGATTATGAATGTAGCAGACTATAACCAAAGAATGTTATTGATCTTAAATGCTGGGACATCCAGTGAAGTGTCAAGGAACGAGTTAAATATATCTATGAACAGAGTGAATTCCTTGTTGTATGATTTATATATTGAAGGGCGTATTGACAAGAATGTGTTTGAAGTCTTGAAGATGCCAGCACCTAGACTACCCATTATTTTCGGAATTCCGAAAATTCATAAAAGTGTAGCAGACCCACCAATGAGACCATTAGTAGATGCAAGGGGAAGTATGACATGTGCTTGCACTAAAGTTGTTGACAACATCCTTAAAAAATATGTTGCTCAAGAGACCCAAATTTCAAAAGATTCCTGGTCCTTTTTGCAACATATTAATCAAATTCCATTTTTTGAAAATGCCTTATTTCTGACAATAGATGTCAAGGATTTGTATTCTTCGATTCCCCACCAGGAAGCCATTGAAAGGTCAGCACTTTGTATGCAAACCCATAATGCCCCTAGAGATGAAGTGAACTTGGTGACAGAATTAATAGACATAGTACTGTCTTATAACTATGTCACCTTTAATGGTAAATTTTACCATCAAAGAGTGGGAGTTGCAATGGGGTCCCCATGTGGGGCCAGTGTGGCTAACATGGTCATTGCACACTGGGAAAGACAACATGTCTTACAAAATCCTTGGTGCCAACAATACATAAAATTTTATACGTGATTCTTGGATGACATTTTTGTGATGTTTGTCGGCCAGGAATCAGAGGCACTGAGAATGATAGACATGTTTAATAACAGCAGGGAGTTTTTGGAATTCACCTATTCTGTACACAAGGACAAGATTTCATATCTTGACATTGAATTAAGGAAAGATTATAGAGAATTAGTGTATTTAGCAAAAATTTTCCGCAAGAGTACTTACTCAAATTCCTTCCCTCATTTTTCCAGCTGCCACCCTTTTTCACAGAAGAAATCTGTGATTAAGGGGCAGTTAGTTAGGGCAGCTAGGATGTCCACAAAAGAAGAGGACTTTATAGCCGAATGTGACACACTCAAGAACTTTTTCTTACAGAGAGGTTACCCTCTCGATTTGTTCATGACCCTCCTTGAGGAAGTGAAAGCTAAGAGACATGGAGGAGTGTTCCCACCAATTTTGTGTAATAAAAATATGACTTTGGTTTGTAGTGATAAACAGGGGCCTGATGAGTTGTTCAGCCCTTATTGCTTTATTTCCACTTTCACCATGGAATCCTTTGAAATAGTTAACATTATTTGTAAGAATTGGGGGTTACTGCTGAACCACAATGAGACATGCACAACTTTCCCCGAATGTCCGAAAATAGTTTTTAGACGTGGTGCCAATTTGAAACAAATCTTAGAAAACAGAGCCACTGTGACGAAAAAGAAACTGGGTACATTTAAATGTTATATGTGTAACCAATGCAAATATATCCGTGAGGGTAACAGTTGTTGTATTAGGGATGTTAAGATCAAAGCCAAGGACAAATATGATTGCAACAGTAAGCAAGTAGTGTATCTGGCAAGCTGCACCCACTGTCCCGTGTTCTATGTCGGCAAACCCGACAGAAGACTAAGGGACAGGATATATGAACACATATATAGTATTAACAATAGTAAATCCACAAATGCATTGGCAAGACACATTTTAGAACAGCCTACACACAACTTCAAATTTAGCGTCATACAACAACTACACAATGACGGAAGAGGTGGCCCGGAGTCACTTAGATTGGAAAGGTTAGAGCTTTGTTGGCAATTGAGGCTGAATGCCTGCCAGTTTCCTGGCCTGAATGAGTGTAATTCGATTATGTGTGTCCTACGCTTGAAAAATTTGTTAAGGTGAATTCTCACTTGTATTTTTAGATTTGAGACTTTGCTGCTTTATGGACAAATACACGTGTGGTTCTTTGAGATCGAACCTAAAGGTCAAAACCTTATTTTTATCTAGTTTCAACTATTTTAACATTGTTAGTTATATAAAGCTTAACATAATTTTTGACTTGGAGACTTTTTATATATTTTTTTATATATTTTTATATTTTTATATTTACATTTACTAGTATATTACTTTTGCATCTTTTATCATTGTTCATTATAGCATTGTATTTCCTGAGATGCGACCTGCATGTATATGAGATTTTATATAGGTAGAAATTAAACAATATAAAACAAAAAATATAAAACAAACAATAAAAAATAAAGGATTAACTAGTAGTTGCAAGTCTCACCAGTAGGGTGAGCTCTCTGTGTAGTACATGTGTAGTGCTGCGTGACTTCAACGTGATTTCAATGAGATTTGGGTGCTATAAAATGCTCTAGTAGATTATTTACTTAAAGTTTTGTTTCTGATGAAGTTGGATACTTAAATCTGACGAAAAGTGCATGTTTAAAGAGAAGCTTAAATAAATATTTCAAACGCAGGTTTTGTAGTGGATTTTTCACGTGGTTTTGCAAGACAGTGTTTGGGAAGTTTTTTGTTTTTTGTTTACCTGTTTCAAATCATTTTCAAGGCATATACTATATACCCACCCAAACATGAAGGTTGGCAGATGTAGATAAGGGGATGTCACTGTGGCTCTGCAGTCATCCTCCATCAGCATCACAATTGACTACAATAGCCCCTGTGGGATATAACTCAGCAGACACCTCCATCAACTGTAAAGTCCACAACAGTACCCCACCAGGAGTAGCAAAGAGCAGGAACAGATGCCATGTGTTGCCTGAGTAAACAAACTGCAGCCCCACACACTGCCATACTGCCCAGCTACAGGTAGGCTGTGCCTGATATATGAAGCCATGTCCAACCTGGAATCAATGAACATGCTGCACCTTGTACAATCTGAATGGCAGTGAGCTATGCATGAGAGACCTGAACCCCAGCACTGACATACATACGGCAAGCTGTACAGAATGATCCATAACACAGAAAGCACCCCCACTCTTCAGTAAACTCCCGGTACAGGTCAGCCAGAGAGTCACTTATCGACACCCCTCAAGAGGAATCCTGATGAGTGGATGGGAGATGGTAGGCTAACCCTGGGTATCACTGTTATGTCAGAGGTAGACGGAGGCACAGTATACTAACCATGACATATGTCATGGCAAACTCAGTTACAATGTGTGTGAAGGACAAACACACCCTGTGACTAGCATCAGAAATGGCCTAGGGAACATCGCTAGTGTTTGACAATGTCCACCCATGTTGTGGAATACACTACCAATGTTGGATGAGCCTGGTGTAGGTAGTCCATATCTGAACATAATGCAACATGGTCATATGTGCACAACTGGCCCCTACACAGTCTGTTGTGCTCACTATGAAGATGTCAAGCAGTCATAGGACTAAAGCCTAGGATACTGTCCACCACAGTGAAAGTACTGAACCAGTACACTATACGGTACTACAGTGTTAGGTCATTATGAAAGTATGTTGAGAACTGTCTGCAAAGTATCCCATGCAATCCCTGCAGACACAGTATAATCCCTGTTGTGGCAGACATGAAGCAGCTGGCCAGTTAGTACACAACATGACACCCAGCACACAACCATAAATGTGAGATAGTGTTGAAGTTCACACACACCCAAATATGTGGTGGACTTCAGAGTGCAACATATGGAAAGCTTACACTGGGCATGCTCGCACACTTTGATAAATGAGGTATATGTCAGACAACATGCCATGGAAAGGCTGAACTGGGCATGCTCACACACTTAGGCCATATCTCCGTTTAGCAGTTGGCCACACATATCTGGTATTTGTACTTGTCAGTCCAGGAACCAACCACAACACAGCAATCTGCCCAGTGCATACAGTAAATGACTACAGAGACATAAGTGATATAGTGGATCACCGTCATATGCAAACATCTTCTACAGATACACAAGTTGGTCATAGGAACAGGGAATGCTATGGCAATAAAGACCTGCAAACAGTAGAACAGCACAACAAATATTGTGCATCCGACAATTTAACATATGGGTGCAGAGGTCAATACTAGGCTTGTTGCCCTAGGGAATGACAGCTCAGCCAGAGTGTGCTTGGCATCTGCATCCCCAGTACAATAGGCTACTGTGCCACTGTAAAGTAGGTCACATAAGGCAACATATGAGGCTAGTGAGCTGTGCCTCTGTCAAGCAGGGGCACCGTGGAGGTCCCAAGGATTGAATGTGCTAAGCCACAGCCATGTTGTCGGTGTGTGCTGGAAGAGGGTTGCTGAGGATCTCTAACAGTAAGTGTCCATCAGTAACAGACTGAGGGGAGCCCTATCTGCATTCTCTGGACAATTCCACTGTCAACACTGTGTTGTGATGATTATGTGTGAATGAAGTGCCATGCCAGAACTGTTCACAGATGTCCTCCCTCTGTGGGCTACAGCTCTGCAATGTATTAGCTCACTCTGTCTGTTGTACGGCTCATATATGGCTGGTGTACACCTGACAGGTGTCTTGTTGTGGAGCACTCATGGGTATATGTGGGATAGCATGATCAATGCAAACCGTACACATGCTCATAGAATGCAGTTGTCAAGGATTATGCTGAGTGAAAAAAAAACAAACTAGGAGATGAACTGGGAGTGAACACACGTTACTAAAACCAACACAAAAGTTCACTCTGGAAGCTCCAAATAAGGGTTGTGAGACCAGAACCAGTAATAAAAAACAGTCTGAAAACAATTCTGTTATGAACTGAGAGTAGATTCACTGAAAGTTAAAAAACCAACTGTTTAATAATGCTTGAAAATCCAACAAGTACGTTTTTGAGCACCTTCTTCAGCAAAAAGACAAATACAACCTCCTAGGAATGCTTACACCTTATATACAATAAAACTAATTAGTTTGATTAATTAATTAGATTAATTGAAGTTTGTAAAATTATCCACAAATAATGGTTTGGTGATAAAAATCAGCTTGAAGGTTAATGAAAAAAGTTATTTAAAAAACATTTCAATGAATTGAATAAACAATTAATTAAAAATATATCTTAAAAACATTTTTGTAAAAAGAATTTGTAATAAAAGGAATTCCATGTGTATACATATATTAGTGTGCTCTAAGGTGGTGTGCTATCACCATCTAGTGGACAAACAATATATATGTTATAACTTAGCAGCCCTTAACTTTAAAACTGGAATGATGGAAAGCATGTCATTCAAGCCAGGTTCTTTGGTAGCATCCAGTATTATCTGCCAAAGTAATTCCCTGTATTCAAGTTTAGTTTCCCACATGCCACCCCTGATTTCTTTTGGTACAACTTCCAATACAAAAAAATAAAAGACAGAATTCTTACAATTCTGGGAATGATGAAATAAGGCATTATTTCCATTACTTTTTTTAATTTCGTAATAATGTTCATATATTCTAGATCTTAATTTCCTTTCTGTTTTCCCTATATAAAATGAATCACAGGAGTGGCATGTGGCAATGTAAACAACTCCCTGAGTGTTACAATTTGCAAATTTAGAACTTGAAATAGACCTGTTTCTACTAGGAATTGAAATGTTAGTACCAGTTTGAATATATTGGCATTGAGAACAAGATCCACACTTAAATGTACCTATTCTGTGAGTTTGACCATTCATTTTTGTAATTCCCCCAAATTCGAATATGTTTTTGAGATTCATATCCTTCCTATATATGAATTTGAGGGGTTGATTTTTTATATATTCTAGGTCCGTAATATTCCTGAACCTGTCCCATTCCTGGTTAATCATCATTTTAAGTACCATAGCATCACCTGTGTAATCCATAACATAGGCTTTTGAAAAGTTGTTGGTTCCACTAGAATTATCCTTCAAGTCACCATGGTTGACTGGTATACTGGAATCCTCCTGTCCCAAAATTGGGGCAAATCTCCCTTTCCTTCCTTCTAATACTATCTTATATACTTCATCTATAAGGTAGGCTGGATATCCCCTTTCTTTGAACATATTCATAACATATTCACTGTCCTTATAAAAATCTAAGTCCTCAGAGGTCATCCTACTGGTCCTAATAATTTGCCCCTTGAGAATATTTCTCTTTTGACCGAAAGGATGTCCACTGGAAAAATGGAGATAGGAATTTGAGAATGTAGGCTTTCTATATATCTTTGAAGTGAAGTGATCATTACACTTGCTTAATAGAACATCCAAATAAACACACTCTTCAAAATTTATATTATACGTAAAGTCTAAAAAGGTTGTTGTACTTTTGATGTAGTCCAAAAATTCAAAAAACCTTTCTACAGTATCGGTCCAAAAAATGACTATGTCGTCAAGGAAATGCTTGTAAAAGGTCCAACAGTTAACAAATTCACAATTATTAATGTATAATGTCTCCCACCATGAAAGTATAATGTTGGCATAGGTAGGTGAACATTTTGCCCCCATGGCCACTCCCCTTTCCTGCTTAAAAAATTCACCTTGGAAGTACATATAATTATTTCTGAGAACCACTTCCATCAATAAAAGACAAGTTTTAAATACATCCATTGAAAAACTACCATGATAGGCCATACTTTCCTCGAGCCACAAAAGAACAGTATCATGTGGAATTGATCCAAATAAATCTACAATATCTAAAGTTATGAAAATAACATTTTCAGAAAACAAATGGGATTTTACTTGCCTAAGGAAATCCCAAGAATCTTTTAACACTGTGACGCCCTTATTAGATAGTCCCTTCAAATGGACGTCAATATATTTAGCTAAAGGGGTTGTGATAGAACCTTCAGAGGAAATAATAAGTCGCAACGGAGGATCATTTTGATCTTTGTGAACTTTGGGAATACCAAATACTGAGGGAACTCTTGGATTTTTGTTTGTTAAAAAATTGTAGGTTTCAAAATCAATAGAACCTTCCAATAATAAGTCATTGATTAATAAATTTATTTTAGCTTTGGAAATATTGACTTCGTTAATGGAAGCTCTAGAATAGTTAGCAGTATTTTGTAGGCTTTCCTTCATTTTGGACTCATATAAAATGTTGTCCATAACCACTGCACCCCCACCCTTATCTGGTTGAATAATTCTAATGGCTTTATTACCTTTCAAAAATTCAAGTAAATTGAGTTCCTTCTTAGAAAGATTTGATAACACATAGTGTGTACTGATAGTATTTCTAATTTCCTTCTCCATCAATTTTTCTAGGTTTTTCAACTGTGGGTGGAGTGGGGGGTTGTAAATACTTCTTTTCCTTAAATTAGAATGTGTATTAATATTGGAATGTGTATTAATACCAGTATCAGTTCCTTCAAACATGAGTCCCAAGTTTTGTTTCCTTAAAAACATCTTCTACAGATACACAAGTTGGTCATAGGAACAGGGAATGCTATGGCAATAAAGACCTGCAAACAGTAGAACAGCACAACAAATATTGTGCATCCGACAATTTAACATATGGGTGCAGAGGTGAATACTAGGCTTGTTGCCCTAGGGAATGACAGCTCAGGCAGAGTGTGCTTGGCATCTGCATCCCCAGTACAGTAGGCTACTGTACCACTGTAAAGTAGGTCACATAAGGCAACATGTGAGGCTAGTGAGCTGTGCCTCTGTCAAGCAGGGGAACCGTGGAGGTCCCAAGGATTGAATGTGCTAAGCCACAGCCATGTTGTCGGTGTGTGCTGGAAGAGGGTTGCTGAGGATCTCTAACAGTAAGTGTCCGTCAATAACAGACTGAGGGGAGCCCTATCTGCATTCTCTGAACAATTCCACTGTCAACACTGTGTTGTGATGATTATGTGTGAATGAAGTGCCGTGCCAGAACTGTTCACAGATGTCCTCCCTCTGTGGGCTACAGCTCTGCGATGTATTAGCTCACTCTGTCTGTTGTACGGCTCATATATGGCTGGTGTACACCTGACTGGTGTCTTGTTGTGGAGCACTTATGGGTATATGTGGGATAGCATGATCAATGCAAACCGTACACATGCTCATAGAATGCAGTTGTCAAGGATTATGCTGAGTGGCCAGTATAGTCCCCCAGCATGGGTCCTCTGAAGTCGTCCACCCCAGTCTTCACAAGTGTAGAGTCTGCTTGTGCTAAATACAGTTTGTGTGCAGTGACAACCTTGCCTGGGGGTGGAGATGGGATATGGATGTCCAGGGAAAGGTGGGTATGGTCAGATATCAACAATGGTGGTCTACCTCTGGTGTGGAACAGTGAGTACCCACGTTGCAGATGGACAGGTGCAATATGTATTCCCCCATGTGGCTGTGGTGTGTGGTTCTGCCATAGCACATGGACCCACAAATTGTAGTGGCTGTAGGGTAAAGTGGTAGAGGCCTGAGTAGTTCTCACACACAATATGCATGTACCTGATGTTAACAACTGGAATGGTGTATGTGAACACCTGCATATCCTGGCACTGTTCCCAGGGAAGCTAAGTGTGTGTCCTGGATTTGGGTGTGGTGTTCTGGACTGGTTGTGTTGTGTGTTACAGGTCCAGTGGTCACAAAGCATGGTATAGAACATAACCTGCCAGTGCGATGTGCATATCTGACCCTGACGTAGGTGGCTGCAAATGCATATATATGCTATCCCCCACCTGACAGGTAGTACTACATGTACATACCTCTGTAGAAATAAAGATGTCAGCACCCTATAAATACTGCAGGTGCAGAACAAATGCCCAGTAATTCGGATAGTGTGCTCTGCTAATGCGTTTCCCTCAAGTGTCATAATAGAGCTAGGTAGGGGTTTGAATCCTGCAAATGTTCAATGTGGGTGAGTGGGGTTTGTGTCTGTGAGAGGAAAATGTCCCTTTTGGCAACTGGGAAAACACACTACAGGATGCACATTCCCCTTTCTAAACACTGATGATGTCAGCACCCAATAAGTACAGCAGGAGAAGGGAAACCTCCCAATAATTTGAATAGCGTGCTACGCTAATGCGTTTGTCACGAGTGTCATAACATAGGTAGATAGGGGTTTGAATCCTGTAAATGATCAGTGTGTGTGTGGAGGAGGTGAGTGTGTGCATAAGTTTGCATGAAGGAAATATCCCTTTTGGCAACTAGGAGAACACACTACAGGATGCACATTCCCCTTTCTAAACACTGATGATGTCAGCACCCTATAAGTACAGCAGGAGAAGAAAAACCTCCCAGTATTTCGAATAGCGCACTTCGCTAATGCGTTTGTCACAAGTATCATAACATAATTAGATAGGGGTTTGAATCCTGTAAATGCTCAATGTGTGTTGAGGGGGTTAGTGTGTGTGCAAGCCTATATGAAGGAAGTATCCCTTTTGGCAACTAGTAGAACACACTACAGGATTCACATTCCCCTTTCTAAATACTGATGATGTCAGCACCCTATAAGTACAGGAGGAGAAGGGAAACCTCCCAGTAATTCGAATCACATGCTCCGCTAATGCGTCTGTCACGAGTGTCATAACATAGTTAGAGAGGAGTTTGAATCCTATAAATGCTCACTGTGTGTGGAGGGGGTTAGGGTGTGTGCAAGTCTGTATGAAAGAAGTATCCCTTTTGGCAACTAGGAGAACACACTACAGGATGCACATTCACCTTTTTAAACACTGATGATGTCAGCACCCTATAAGTATAGCAGGAGAAAGGAAACCTCCCAATAATGTGAATAGCGCATTCTACTTATGCATCTGTCTCGAGTGTCATAGCATAGTTAGGTAGGGGTTTGAATCCTGCAACTGCCCAGTGTGTGTGGAGGGGGGTTTAGTGTATGTGTGAGGGAGATGTCCCTTTTAGCATCTGTGAAAGCACTCTACAGGATGCACATTCCCCTATCTCAGCACGGATGATGTCAGCACCCTATAAGTACAGCAGGAGAAGAAAAGCCTCCCAGTAATTCAAATAGCACGCTTTGCTAATGCATCTGTCACGAGTGTCATAACATAGTTAAATAGGGGTTTGAATCTTGTAAATGCTTAGAGTGTGTGTAAGTCTGTATGAAGAAAGTATCCCTTTTGGCAACTAGGAGAACACACTACAGGATGCACAACACACTACAGGATGCACATTCCCCTTTCTAAACACTGATGATGTCAGCACCCTATAAGTACAGCAGGAGAAGGGAAACTTCCCAGTAATTTGAATAGTGCACTTCGCTAATGCATCTGTCATGAGTGTCATAACATAGTTGGATAGGGGTTTGAGTCCTGTAAATGCTCAGTGTGCGTGTAGGGAGTTAGCGTGTGTGTGCAAGTTTGTATGAAGGAAGTGTCCCTTTTGGCAACTAGGAGAACACACTACAGGATGCACATTCCCCTTTCTAAACACTGATGATGTCAGCACCCTATAAGTACAGCAGGAAAAGGGAAACCTCCCTGTAATTCAAATAGCGCGCTCCCCTAATGAGTCTGTCATAACATAATTAGGTAGGGGTTTGAATCCTGTAAATGCTCAGTGTATGCAGAGGGGGTTAGTGTGTGTGCAAGTCTGTATGAAAAAAAATATCCCTTTTGGCAACTAGGAGAACACACTACAGGATGCACATTCCCCTTTTTAAACACTGATGATGTCAGCACCCTATAAGTACAACAGGAGAAGAAAATCCTCCCAGTAATGTGAATAGCGCATTCTATTTATGCGTCCGTCTCGAGTGTCATACCATAGTTAGGTAGGTGTTTGAATCCTGCAAATGCCCAGTGTTTGTGGTGGGGGGTTTAGTGTATGTGTGAAGGAGATGTCCCTTTTGGCATCTGTGAAAGCACTCTACATGATGCACATTCCCCTATCTCAGCACGGATGATGTCAGCACCCTATAAGTACAGCAGGAGAAGAGAAACCTCCCAGTAATTCAAATAGCGCACTCTGCTAATGCGTCTCTCCCGAGTGTCATAATATAGTTAGGTAGGAGTTTGAAACCTGTAAATGGCATGCGTGTGTGTTTAGATGGGGGAACTCTGTGCGTATACAATTCTGGATGAAAAGCATGTGCTTTTTTGAAATCAGGAGATCACACTACATTAGGCACATTACCCTTTCCAAACAGTGATGATGTCAGCACCCTATACATACAGCTGGAGAAGAGACATCTACCAGTAATCAGAATAGTGCAATCTGCTACAGCGTCACACTCAAGTACCATAACATATTTAGGTAGGGGTTTGAAACCTGCAAGTGTGTTTAAATGTGAGGAGTTTGTGTGTGTGCATTTCTGTATGAAAAACATGTTAGTTTTGGCAATCAGGAGATCACACTACCTGATGCACATTACCCTTTGAAAACACTGATGATGTCAGCACCCTATAAGTACAGCCAGAGAAAAGGAACCATCTAGTAATCCGAATAGTACGCTTTGCTGATGTGTCTTTCTCACGTGTCGTGATTTAGTTAGGTAGGGTATGAATCCTGCAAATGGCAAGTGTGCGTGTGTGGGTGTGTGTGGGGATAGTAGGGTGTGTGTAAATGCAAGTGTGAGAGAACAGATCCTTTTGGCAAATACTACAATACACCAGATGCTGCATATTCCCCCAGTAAACACAGGGGATGTCACCACACTATCAGCACAGCCAAAAAGGGCTAGTTGGCCAGTAATGCCAATAGTGCGCTCTGCTACTGGGTCTATTACCATTGTCAGAGTACAGATAGGTATGTTTTGGTAACCCACAACTGCCACGTGTGGTTGTGTCACACATTATGACCTTGTGTGGGTCTTTGTGCATAACAATGCATGCCATTGCCTAAACCAGCAATGGCATTGCACACATGATGTATGTGTGTGACACATACACATAAATACCTGTGACCTGCTGTAGTTACCATGTCTGATACATGTCTCAAGTGGATAAATGATACTTGCAATGCATAACAATATGACTGTGTCTTACTGTGCAGGGGCCGCATGCGGTATGTGTCTATACAGTGTGGGTATATATGGTAAAATACCTACAGCAGGGGATACACATCTGGTCTGGGCCATATAGTCTACATGTAGTCGATATACAGGTGCTGCATGTTCCCACCTGTTGTGGGAGTGGTAACATGTCATTCCACTGCAATTCAGTGACCACATGATGTGAACCCTTCAACTAGTGTGTTGTAGCTACAGTAATGCTCACGCACAATGTTTGGCTGGATGCAGTCCAGCCATATAAAGACAGTTCTTGAGACTGTCATATTGCCAGTGGTGTTGTTATGGAGGATAGGTGGTTTTCCTGTGTATGGGAGGGTTGTGTGTGCCAGGCTACGAACCAGATAGCAGTCTGACACACTGTTAGCTGCACATGATTAAGCCCTGATGCTTTGTGCTGTGCCAACAACCTGGAGGTGTGTGTATCTGTGGTGCCTTGGGATACCACCCCCCTGTCCATGTGTGTTACATGTGTAGGGGATGACAGGCATGGTATGAGGCATAACCTGGCAGTGATGGGTTGCACCTGTGAGCCATGAATCAGGACTCTGGTACTGCACAGACATTGCAGTTCACCGTGCTGAGGACAGTGTCCAGTGCATGCATCTTGCGGTGTACACTGCTGGTGTTATGTAGCAGCACTGTTAGTGTCCTAACCTGTGTGATACCCGCGGAGGTGGCTATGTAATCCGTGTCCTGCAGCATAAGGCAGTATGTGTGTATCAAGGAGCTTCACCAATATACATCGGGCCATGGGTGTCACATGCAAGCTGACCCTTGCATATCATTGTGGCTTCCCTAGCATGTAAGCACACGTTGACAGCCAGCGGATACCCTATGAATGACATTGGAGACTGAGCAGAATGTAGACATACAACACCCTTCCTACATATAGTGGTAGCATACCTGGTGAGGGTATGTTGGCAACCAAGATCAGGCTCATACTGGCCCGTGCCACATGCTGAGAGATCCATTCTATGTTCCCTATCATGTAGTCCAGGGAGGTATGTCTCAGGTCATCCATAGTGGCATGGTCAATGACTGAGTCATATGTGTCCATGACTCTGACTGACCTGTATGCATGTGTTCTGTGGTGGACCATAGTGCCCCTGAGGCATATCACTGTGACCTTCACCAGATACAGCCTGTTGAGCGGGACCCCAGTGCAGCACCCAAGACAGGTACCTGACACATCTGTAGCAGGTGTGTTGTGTAGCCCTACAGGCTGTGAGTGTGTGGCACATGGGATGTGTGTGCCATGTGTGGCATGTGCTCTGTTCTGATGGAACATATGCCTGTGTGCCAGCTGCGGAGGTGTGTGATGCTCAGGCAGGATGCTATTCTGAATCCCCACATATGCCCCAGTGTGTTCAGCATGCTGTCAGTGTGTGTCTATGTCTGACTTGTATTGTAGTCACTGTAATGTGACATGCCACCTGACAGGGTATGGCATTACTGGGTTCAGAGAGCTCAATCTCCAGATTGGCTATGTGGTGGCATCCCGCACATGTGTTGTACATTCCTGGCCAAGGGTGATGGCTGACTGCATACATGTGGCAGCTGTGACATTGCCACATGACTCACATAAACCACAACTGGACCATAGAGGTGATTCACAGGTTACCTTTGCACATGCTACCCTAGTAGTGTGATTGCCATGGTGAGTACCAACACATAGGGCCAATGGGGAACAACATACTGAAGGTGTGTATGTGTGGATGTACTGCTACTGTTTCATAGCACTGGCATATATGATTGCACACGTGGGTAAATGCCAGGTAAGACATGTGCAATGTGTCACAGGCAACGTACATGCGAACAGGACGGACAGTGATGTTCTGTCATGTGTAAACTTGACATACGTATCGTACGCTATGCAGATGTCACTAGGAGTCCACAGAAGCACTGTAACTCTGCATTGCAGGTGCAAGCAGTGTTCCAGGGAACCCCAAGCGAACATTCATGCAAACAAAGCTAAAGTAAGCAGGGCTGAAAGTAGTTTATTGTACAACAAAGAAGGGGTAACACTAACAGTAAGTAACAATGTAAATATGTAGGCACTATCAACATGTACCCAGGAATACACAGCGCAGATGCCCATGGTAGAACTGATATTATGTCATAGTTAATTGTGATTTGGATTACATTGGTACTGCACACATATCAACATGCGCAAACATCCACATTGCATAGTCGTTGTGGTCAACTTGACACCATTGCTGTACATGTCCATCATTGCATATCACTACTTGCATTAGCTTCCCCCCTGTGCTACCCATGTATGTGGCTATCTCTTGACATCCTTACCACCGGTATGCAATTATGTGTAGCTGTTACACTTTGGTACGTACTATGGGTGCAGATAACAATTCAGGGCATTCATACGGTTACTGCATCAGGCATGCTGGGATATACACACAGTCAAATCAGCACACTGTACTGTTACCAACATGATACTACTAATACACTTCTATGTAGTCACCCTGTGCATCAGCAACGTGTTTACCTGTTCCCGTAATGATGTTGGAGATTGCAGGAGGTGGCACAGTGTCATCATATGCACAGGGTGTGAATTAGGTATGCCTGAGTCTGCCACTGATACCACCAATTGACATGTGTTTGTATGTGTGTTGGTGAGGGGCAGCAGTACAGGGTGGGGCACTGTTGGTGCAGTGTGTGCATGTATGTGGTCACCCTAGGTGTTAACATTTCGCATGTGTGTATGCACGCACACAGTTCCACCTCATGGCTGCCATATACAGGGGTTTGTGGACAGCCACAGACTGCACCTGGCAGGTCATACAGATCAGTGTCTGTGGGCATGGACACGGTACCTGTGCCTGGCAGGGCTGCTACAGACCATATCCAGTACTAAGCCAGACTGGGTACTGTCATCAGACGCTGGAGTGTATTGACTGGACACAGGTCCCTGTCGGGACTGTCCAGAGCCATGTGCACATGGTCTCCTGGGGCGTTCCGATGACAGCACAAACCCAGCATTGCTGGGGCTGCTGCTGGCACTATGGGGGCATGCGCGGGCCTGTTGTCATTCATGCCAACTGCCAGCTGCTGCTGTTGCTGGCATACGGCCACGTCGATGCCACAACCACCCACCATTGCCCTGGCTCATGGACATTTGGTTGTGGAACTGCTGTAATATGTCCCCACAATGTCTGTCTATGACATCGGTGAAATTACGGATAGCATCCGCGATGTCACGCATACTGTCAGTCATGGCTGTGCGACATGCTCTCAGCTCCCTCAGACCCTGTCTGGTGTACCTTTCCATATGTGACTGTGCCTGCATGACAGCCTGAAATATAGCTGAGGGTGACAGACCTCTTTCGGCACGTCTGCCAGAGGCAATACGCCCACTGATGCTCCTACGAGAACCTATGGGCAACTGTCTGTGTGGTACCATCGCAGGACCCTGCCCATGGCTGCTGTGTGGAAAAGCATGTGTCACAGATACCACATTACCCTGGTCAATGCCCACTGTATCCTGTCCATCACCTAGGGACAATGGTGACAAAGGATGTACTGGCAGGATGACTGTGCGCAATGATGGGGTTGACAGCTGTGTACTGTCAATTGGCTGACCAATGGCGGACCCTGACACACCTTCCTGTACCATTACACAGATATCATCATTACCAGTACCTGTGGCACCAGATTCAGGTTGCCTGCTGCAGGACACCAGAGCAGCACCAGAACCTGTGGGAGGAAGCCAGGAAACACAGTTTACAGTGTCCACACAATGTTACCAGTGATGCACTTATGCACACATGCACACATGCACACATGGACACAGGCACACATGCACACATGGACACAGGCACGCATGCAGACATGCACACGTGAACACATGCACACGTGGACACATTCACACATGCACACGTGGACACATGCACACATGGACACATGCACACATGCACACATGCCCACGTGGACACATGCACACATGGACACATGCACACGTGGACACAGGCACACATGCACACATGCACACATGCACACGTGGACAGAGGCACACCTGCACACATGCACACATGCGCACATGGGCACAAGCACAGCTACACACATGCACAAATGCACACCCCGCAGTATACACACAGAGCACTACTGAGTTACACTAGTGTTACTAGCACTATCAGGACTATTATAGGTATTGTTAAACACACTCACCAGCATGGATGGCCTGCCTTGCTGTAACCCCGGAGGGACCTGCAGAAATTATGAGATTAATGTCAGTGGGCACAACTGTGCCATTGATACTGCATATGATACAGTGCGATAGTACACCAGTTGCCTTTCACACGTCAACTGCTGATATTGCCAATATCACACATGCACAATTACATACTATGATGACAGCTACATACCACAGACACACCTTACACATGCATAAACTAACAGTGTACAGAACAGTCAAGTGTACATATGGCATATTACCTGCACGGTCCATGTCGTGTTGCTGTGTGGATCCAGCTTCCATCATGATGCAGGTGTATTGCTGTTGCTGTTCTGGGGCTGGAGCCACAGCACTTAGGAGTAGCCCCTCCAGTCTGGTGAGGGGGGGATGTGTGGCCACCCCACCTCCTGTGGCAACCTGTTGCCTGTGGATATCCGACGCATGCTGATGGACATTTCTGATTAAATCACTGCAGTGATGTTGTACCTGCTCATATGTCCTATTATGCGTGCCAATGTCATTTACCCTACAGACAAGCTCTTGCCACAGTGCAGCCCTCTCCTGCTGATTCTGACTGGTGCGGGAAAACAGTATGTCATACTCCCACACCAGGCTCTGGTGTATCTCCTCATCTTCCGCTGCAGAGTAGGCGGGATTACGCTGACACGCCATCTCCCTGGAAGAGAACACAAACAGGATATCAGCAGACTATGTCAGCAATATATGGCAGACATACTATACATGATACTCATGTGTAGTGATATACTACTACTCCCATATGTTGCATGTGTGTGTCTCGTGGTGGATACACAAGTACATGGCGAGATATAAGTGCTCAGCCAACACCTGTGCAACAATACCTGCCACATTCCACACAACATAGTAGCATGCCCCATCGGTCAGCACACTGCGACAGGTCCAATGCACAACCTCACTCTGGGGGTTCATCCCAAGGTACTGTATGTGGGACGCCATCCACTAGTGTGATGTGGACACAAGTTACTCGGCCTGGATATACATATCCCACCACTACCACCAGCACAGTAGACTACTTTGATATGTATGTGATTAGACAGTTATTCACTTGTTAGGACTGAGATGGTATCCATGCAGCACACTGGGCCAGTGGAAGCCACAACCCACACTGCTGACCCCTTTGCAAATGCTTACCACGGACATCCCACAGATTGCATGGAACTTGCACACACATTTCAAACCCAGACCCTATACACAAAGGTTAGGCATCCTGTCCGGTGGACCCCAGACAGAGGCAGATTGTATAACAATAGCAGGAGGCTACTGCAGGACAGAGCAGATTCACATTAAGGGAAGGCATCTGTGGTCAGCACTGGTACTATGCTACGGTCTCTCATAACAATGGCCACGGCCTACTCTGGGAGGGAAATGGCTACAAACACTATGGATAACCACAAGGCCTTCTTCAGTTATGTTACACATATGGACCAAATGCCTCAGATATGCTCTGCGTTAATACACACCTACTTAACATTCACCAAACACACAGATATTGGCAACATTCTTGCAGACAGGTTCTGTGCACATATCCCCCCTCCTTCTCCCCCACCAGTTGAAATACTTATCACAGCTGTATGTAACCTCCCTATCATCTGACATGTCCAGGTGAGGGCTGCCCTCAGCAAAGCAGAACACACAGCATCACTGTGACCTGATGGTATCCCTGGATGTGTGCTACATGCACTCCAAGAGGACATACAACCGCATATAAGACTGATAATTAATCTTGGCCATACTACAGGATATGTACCTGGACACTGGCATACAGCAACAGTGGTCCCACACCACTAAGGAGGCATCTCTACTGACCCTGGGAACTACCACATCATATGCATAACCGGCCTGGTCTGCTAAGCTATGGAATTATTCAGTATGGGACGCATATGCAGTGATATTGGGTACCTGCAGACACTTGTTCACAGCCAGTTTGCCTTTGTGATGGGCTGATCCTGCCTTTTGAACCTGGCTGACCTTTCAAAACAGTCACTACAGCCATTGCTGAGGGCAACGCACAGACAACTGCTGGAAGGATCATGGCCTAACACTGACTGACATGTAATGTATAGTAATCCCCTTTTGGTGGAACTATGTACACACAACATATCACATGGACATACCTATAGATACAGACCTATGACACATTTGGAGGGTTCACAGTATGCAGACTATTAACCTGCTACTTTACATTACCTGTGTTTGTCGCAGCTGGTTGCGTTACCACTGCTTCTGCTTCCTGCTGCTGCTGGCATGGCTTGCTACTGTCACTGCAGACAGCTTAGACTCACAGTGTGTAGCGTGTGTTTTTTTTTTCTCTCTGTCTCTGTCTGTCTCTCTCCCTCTGTCTGCTTCAAGACAGTGCAACGTATTGCATGTGTGGAGTGTTAGTACAGGATGCTTTTGTAGGTATCTGCATAGGTCCATGTGATGGCCTCTGCACCAATTGTAAGCCAGCATTTGCTAATTGCATGCAGCCAGTTGTGTACTGATTGCAGTTCTCACTGTGATTTCAGGACAGTGCTATAAAAGGGTATGTGAGATACGCGTTGCCCTTTCAGATTGTAAGGGCGGGGACCATGCTGGTATGCTGTTGTCACTGTTCTGTGAGTGTAAAGGTTAGTATCTCTCTCATGATTCAGGCTGTGTTGTAGATTCACATTTCTCCATTCCTCTCTCCTGTTCCCTGTAGTAAGTGTGTATGCACAATGACACCTACAACTATATATATATATATATATATATATATATATATATATATATATATATATATTTATATATGTACATTAACTGACATTTTTACCTACAAGCTACCAACTAGCATGGCTGTTTCTGTTCACACACTACTATTATGGGAATCCACTAGTTTTGACAGTAATTCTAAATTACATACTTTGTGTACTACACATCCTATATTCCCTTTACATTCATCCCTACTATTACATGTTATATTTATTGTAGCACAATGCACTTGTATAAAAGTCATGGCTTAGTGGTAGGTTATACAGACTACTGTTTCCAAGGTCCTGGGTTCGGGACTGACAGTGGGATTTTATTCTGCTTTTGAACTGACTACAGGACTTGTCAATCAGAGTGACTAAGGCACTTTTAAGCAGTTGTAACCGGGTTAGCGCTGGTTTGCGCGGAGCTCACGCATGCGCACTGGCGTTCAGCTCCGCTCACACTCGCTTACAAACGCTTAACAGTGCTTACTCTGGCGCACACCCGCGCTATTTTCTTTGAAAGAAATGAAAATGGGGAGACAGGAAAGTGGTGACAAAGGGGTCACAAAGAGGGTAAGACAGTAGGGAAACAAGCTTGGGATTTGCAGGAAGGATGTAGGTAAGGCCCATAGCTGCCCATTTTTTCATCAGCAACAGCTGTGCATATGTATGTAATTTGGTGTGACATTTGAAACCTTTCACCACTGAGAGAGGTGTCAGGACAACAATAATACTTGTTGTACAGCCAATTGTAATTGATAGTTTCCATGTCCAGCAGACATGTGTGCGGAATGGGCAGCTATGTATGGGGCGTAATTTTTTGTGGGTACAGAGTGCCCCTTTTTTTTTTTTTCAGGTGAGAGTGGTATGTCAGGTGAAGGAAGTCAGTATAGCTGGGGAGGTAGGTTGGGTAGGTCAACAGACAAGACAAACAAGACGCATACAGGGGCGGTGTATGACACGTGTGGGGGGGGGTTACACAATTGACGGGGATGGAGGTTTGGATATCCAGAGCCCATGAGCCCATAGATGGCAACAGTGGAACTGATATCCCCACCCATAGGCAGTTGCCACTGTTCCATCACTGCCCAGGACGGGGCTGTGCTGGGGGCTGTGTAGGCCGGGCAACAGGCATGCCTGTAACTTGTGCCACCTGTGCCTCAAGCTGGCGTAGGGGCCCAAGAACAGAGTCCTGGATCTCCCTACACACCACAGTCTGGACACTATGGAGGGTGAGTGGTGGTTCTCCTCCGGCCACACTTGCATAGGGGGGATGAGCCCCATCCCCTGCAGTGCTTCCACCCGCAGGTGGCACAGGGCCACCGGAGGAGGGTCCAGACTGGGCACTAGTGCCAGGTGCACTTGCCAGCTGAGGTGGGAGTGGTGGGTCCGCTGGAACCCGCCTTCCCTGTCGTCCTATATTTTGCATTATGTCATGACAGTTTGGGTTAGTGACATATAATACAATTTACAATTAGTTGTAACAGCATGCATTAGTATTCCCATTAACCAAACACCCAGATATTCACACCATTGAACAGCGAGCATAACACATGCATAATTTGAACAGCAATACACAGTCCAACAACATGCAGGGTTGATTGATGGCAACAGGCCATCAGGTTTGGATGTATAAACAGGGCAGATGCATCAACGGACATGCAAATATATATGACCCAACAGGACAAATGTCCAGGGGTATTAATTGTGATTGCACATACCATTTTCACGTGGAATGGGTTATATGTGGTTATAGGGTGGGGTGAAGAAAATAATATTAACACCTTCGAATAACAATACATATGCTGTACATTTCTAATAGCTGCACATATATACACACTACTGTTCTAACTACAGTTTCCTATATGATAACTACTTCAACTTGGTGATAGGACTGTTACTGCTACATCAATATACATTTTATTGTTCTTCATACACATTCATATCTAGCTTTGTTCAGCTACATCATCCTGCTACATTTGCTTTATATAGCTATAGACAAGTGTGAATGTTTGGTATATCAGACAATCATACTATCTGCATATTGCCGACTGAGAGCAACATATCCAGATTTTGGGATACACATTCCAGATGCAGCAACACTTTGAACAGATTTTGCTGTTTAGTTTTGATTCTTATATGCATTTCATTCTGTACTGACTGCAGTATACTTTATTCAGGGGTTATTACTACTGTATTGCTGGATTCATGACACTTTCTCACACTCTCTCACTTGTTTTCATTTTACTATTCAGGATGGTACTTACTTCTAGGCTTTATTGACATGTATTACCTGTAGTTATTACAATCCTTTCCAGCAGTCTCACTTCTGTCATGTTTCAGTATTTCTGAAAGTAACAGCAGACCTTGAATCCTGGTCTCTACAAAAATACTTTAATGAATAAAAACCAACCAACAGAAGACAATACACCATATAATCCACAGTCCACAGGTAACAGATACTAAGCGCTTTCACCCGCTAAGTGGGGCATCATCAGAGTACAAGACAGCATTGCTAGTCATCCCTTATATACTAATTTCAAAACACAATCAAGTGAACAATTAATCAATAATCTAACTCATTGTCAGACAGATCATCCACATCTTAAAGATACAGTAAAATGTAAGAATCTCTACTAATTAAAAAAAAATTATGTTATATATATGATATAATATATAAAATTCTTGTATACGTTAAGGTGAAAAAACAAATCAGTGTTTAAAATAAATTATTAAATAATTATTGTGTGTAACTAAAATATAGTGTGTTGATAAGAAAGATAAAAATGAATTTGTTGACCTAGTGAAGTTAAAAAAATGAAATGTAAAAATGTATACATAATAATATAATAATCAATATATGTAATAAATATATAAATATATAAATAAATAAATATATAAATAAATATAAATATTACATGTCAATAAATATATTGTATAATATAATGTATACTAAAAAATATAAATTCTATGAAAGTTGTGTGATTAAAAAGGTTGTAAAGTGGATAGTGTAAAGAGATGAAATGTAAATATTCTTAAATGTTTGATTTAGAACAATAAAATATAACTTAAATTCATATAAAATGTGATCTGAGTTTAAGTATACTAGAGATAGCTATTTGTTCATTAAGACCAGGCCATTTGCTGGCATTCAACCTAAGTTGCCATAAACATTCTTTGGCTTCTAACAAATTTTTACATCTCCACCTGTATGTGTGTTAACTGGTACTTTATCAATAACAAAAAACAAAAATCGTTTAAAATTAGTGCAATTAATACTATGATTAAATAACATATTCGTAGTTTTATGTCTTTTGATATCACTAAGATGTTCAGTAACACGTGTTTTTAATCTTCTAATAGTTTTCCCTATATAGAATGCGTGACAGCAACACAATCTTCATATGGTGACTTTTATATTATCTGTTATTTGTTACAGCAATTATCTTACTATTTGCAGCATCCCGTGTTTTCATTATACAAACTTTTAACTTTTATATATATTATCTTTTATTGGAGAGAGAACAGTGTGGGTTTACAGTTTTTATTTTACGCTACAGACTATATCTGCGGTTGGCTTGTTGTACACTTACTTTGAACTGTTTAGCACAAGCCTTTACGTAACGTTTTAGTTTCATTATGCAGCGCTTATTACAAGAGCATTTGGAAATTACAAACAGACTTATCCAGGCGCTGCATGAGCAACGCAACAATGCAGGTACGGAAGAAGAAATTCTTATTTCTGACACACAAGAACAATTACTAACTTTACATTCCACGCCCAACACGAGTATGCAAGGGCAGAGGCCCGTTGCTAGGCAACGATCTACAACTCCAATTAGAAGCGTGACAACATCAGGGAATGGTGGTGCCGTGTTTCCTCCCTCCAATCTTTTAACCAACAACAGAGAAGAACGGAATGGAGTTACACAAATTGGACATTCTACGACGAACCCTTCTGTGACTCGCAGTGTGTATTTAAAACAGTTCCTGTTACCTCCTTCTCTCAAGAACAATGCTGCTATGTCTAGAGACATGGGGTCTCTTAATTCACAGTTAGCAGAATTTGAAAAGACCCTTAAGACTTTTAAATCCCTTCAAATGAACAATGCGTTTTTAGACTGCTCACTTGAATTAAAACAAGTACCTAAAGGGTTACGGATTTTCAAATTGCCCCACGGCTTTGAGGAAGGTACTGCTTTATTTTCAGAACTTCTATCCTTATTTGACAAAGCAGGCTTTGACTTATTGAAACTTATTATTCGCAACAATATTGAAAAACTTAATATTTTGAACGAGAAATTATGTCAGTTAGATAGAAATATTAAAACAGACCTTCTGTTTGAGCACAATAAATTTAGACTTGACAACATATATAAAGACATGGATAGGTATAATAATAAAGGGCTTGACATAAAAAAACATAAAATAGAAAGAGATAGTCAAGACTACAGGAACAACAGAGTGTACACACATTTTAAGGAATACAAAAATATACAACATTTTAATGACACTCAAGGACATTTTAATCATGACAAGCACAATTTTATGTCACGGTTTGAACAACCACATAGACATAACAGTAATAATAAGGAAGAATCACAAACAGTTTTTTTAGATCAGCCAGTCCTAAGGAGGTCAGAAAGAATAAGGGAAAGACAGGGCAGCCACAAATATCCCCCACACAATCATTACAACAAGGGAGAACAGAGAATTAATTCTTGGTACAGATAGAGCATTCTAATACTTCAGTTTACAGCAATGGAAAGATTAATGACTTGATTATTAACCAAGATATTGGTGACTGTTCTGTAACTACACATTTAGATTTTAGTCTATATAATTATACTAAACACAATTTTGACAAGACCTATTTAGGACTGTTTAGTAAAGGTTTTAAGTTTGTACCTTCATTTTATTTGGATATTGGTAGTGTGTTGATTAATTTGAAACTTTATACTAGACTTTTAAATTTAAAAATATTCTTTCATTCGAACAACTTGATTTTAGATTCATTATTTATTACTCCTAAGCGTCATAGTACTTTTATCCCCCCAACATTATTTAATTCAGATTTTTGAGAAGCTTTGCGAAAATCAAATCAGAAGAGTTTTAAATAAGAAAATGGTCACCAAATACAATTTGACTACAGCTGAACAGTTTTGTCTAAAAGAATTAACCTGTTCTGACCAATACAGGATTATGAAGCCAGATAAAGGTGGTGGGGTAGTCATTATGTTGAACACTGATTATTATAAAAGAATGACAGATTTATTAGACGATGATGACACATATGAAAAAGTGACTAGGTATGAAGTCAACAGGGCTTATACAACAATTGATTGGTTAATATATGACTATTTGATGGACGCAAGAATTGACCAGAATATTTACAAATATATCTCTGTAGAATTCCCTATTACACCTTCAATTTTTGGGATTCCAAAAATTCACAAGGATATACACAACCCCCCATTCAGACCAATAGTCTCAGCTAAAGGCTCTAAAACTGAAGCTCTAGCAGCATATGTAGATTTTAAATGCAAAGAAATTTTAAACAGCTTACCACATATTCTTAGAGATTCTTGGCACTGTTTAGAATTAGTCAGAAAATTTTCAAAAAATTTTGATTTTAAATCTCATTTTTTGATGGCCACTATAGATGTAGTAAATTTGTTTTCTGTTATTCCCCATGAAAAGGGGATGGAAATGTTTGAAATTTGTCTTAACAAACATAAAAGATTGAATTTCTCTAAAAATCATTTACTTACAGCAATGCTAGAATTGGTTTTAGAAAACAATTGTGTTTATTTTAATAATAACTATTATATACAGAAAAAAGGTGTAGCTATGGGGGCCAGATGTGCCCCCATTTATGCTAACTTAGTTTTAGCACAATGGGAGTCTGAATTTATATTTACTAGTGATTTTTGGAAGAAGATTTTACTGTATCTGCGTTATTTGGATGACATTTTAATTTTTGGGGGGAATCTAAGGAAGAGTTTAATGATTTTATTATTTTTTTAGGACAAACTACCAACTTTTTGAAATTTACTAGTCATATTTTTGATAATAACGTGGAATTTTTGGATATTAAGCTTACTGTCGTTAATAATAGTACTGAATCCACCTTATTTATGAAGAAAACACACTCAAATTCGTTCTTACACTTTGACAGCTGTCACCCTTTTCATCAAAAGAGGAATTTGGTCAAAGGCCAAATGGTCAGACTGTCCAGAATAATTAGTGACAACCAAATGTTTGAAAAGGAATTGGATACACTTATGAGTATGTCTTTTGAAAGAGGATATCCCTATGACCTTGTATTCACCATTAGCAAAGAGGTGAAAACAAAGAGGTTTACTACATACAAACCTATTATTATTTGTGAAACATCTGAGGAGATTACCCCTAAGGTTAATGCTACTAGAAATGATGCATTTATTATTCCATTCAATAATAGAACACATGAGATTGTGACTTGTGTTCAAGAAGTATGGACTAGTGTTATACACATAAATGTGGAGATTGCAGCTATTTTAGGAACAACAGCCAAATTTGCATATAGTAAAGGGAAAAACTTGAAGAATTTATTTGAGAACAATTCTAAGAGTGATCTGTTGAGGCATTCTAGGATGAGCAAGTGTGGATCATGTCATGTGTGTAGATTTATTAATGATGGTCCATATATTTCAATTCACAATTATGGAAAAACTCTCAAATGTCCAGGCCATTGCAATTGTAATTCCACCATGGTTGTTTATGTAGCAACATGCACAGTATCTCATGCATTCTATATAGGGAAAACTATTAGAAGATTAAAAACACGTGTTACTTAACATCTTAGTGATATCAAAAGACATAAAACTACGAATATGTTATTTAATCATAGTATTAATTGCACTAATTTTAAACAATTTTTGTTTTTTGTTATTGATAAAGTACCAGTTAACACACATACAGGTGGCAATGTAAAAAATTTGTTAGAAGCCAAAGAATGTTTATGGCAACCTAGGTTGAATGCCAGCAAATGGCCTGGTCTTAATGAACAAATAGCTATCTCTAGTATACTTAAACTCAGATCACATTTTATATGAATTTAAGTTATATTTTATTGTTCCAAATCAAACATTTAAGAATATTTACATTTCATCTCTTTACACTATCCACTTTACAACCTTTTTAATCACACAATTTTCATAGAATTTATATTTTTTAGTATACATTATATTATACAATATATTTATTGACATGTAATATTTATATTTATTTATATATTTATTTATTTATATATTTATATATTTATATATTTATTACATATATTGATTATTATATTATTATGTATACATTTTTACATTTCATTTTTTTAACTTCACTAGGTCAACAAATTCATTTTTATCTTTCTTATCAACACACTATATTTTAGTTACACACAATAATTATTTAATAATTTATTTTAAACACTGATTTGTTTTTTCACCTTAACGTATACAAGAATTTTATATATTATATCATATATATAACATAAACGTTTTTTAATTAGTAGAGGTTCTTACATTTTACTGTATCTTTAAGATGTGGATGATCTGTCTGTTTGACGAGTTAGATTATTGATTAATTGTTCACTTGATTGTGTTTTGAAATTAGTATATAAGGGATGACTAGCAATGCTGTCTTGTACTCTGATGATGCCCCACTTAGCGGGTGAAAGAGCTTAGTATCTGTTACCTGTGGACTGTGGATTATATGGTGTATTGTCTTCTGTTGGTTGGTTTTTATTCATTAAAGTATTTTTGTAGAGACCAGGATTCAAGGTCTGCTGTTACTTTCAGTTTACTGGTGTGTTTTGCCTTTGATGACATGTTTCAGTATTTCAACAGGGATATATTTCACACATGTGATTTGATCATCTTCTGCAGCTGTACTTTTCAGCCTTCTGCAGGTTGTGTACTATTTTCTTACAGGTGGGGCATCTTTATTTCAGAATTTATTTCAGACATTTTCATTTTTCTGTTTGGATTACAGACTGCAACACACTTTTGTAATCAAGGAATACTTGCAAACACTTTTACACTGTTACTTGCACATTTTATTACTTAGTGACTACACTGCACTCTTTTGCTAACTGTCATACTTTTATATTTTTTTACAGTTACTGGGAGTGGATTACTGACCTGCCTGGTG
The DNA here is from genome assembly GCF_019279795.1 of Protopterus annectens. Lineage (NCBI taxonomy): Eukaryota > Metazoa > Chordata > Ceratodontiformes > Protopteridae > Protopterus > Protopterus annectens. The sequence goes on along the minus strand of NC_056726.1, from coordinate 1,705,132,889 downwards.
GCGTAACCGTACCAGCCTATCGCCATAGGCTCTGCAGTTTGCAGAACGGACACCTGCATCTGTAATATAAATGAAGTAATATTGGAATACACATCTCCATAATATAAGCTAGTTTAATTTCTTACATACATAATTAAATGTAACTTACTCAGTAGTGGGGCATTGGGCATTTGCCGGGCCTCCTGGATCCAAAGGTTCAATTGGTCCTGCTTGCATCTCTTCAGGTCCGCATGGTGGTGATGGACCTGCTCACCAGTCCTTGGAATCCCTGTGGCACTGGTGAGATCATGAGCCAACTGGTCCCACGCCTCAGCCCTATATGCTCCCCACAGGACCTGGCCCTGCATGAGTTGGGCCTCATGATTGTGGACTAGAAGCCAGACCATGTACCTGGACTCCTCAATGTCCCACCTCTGTGCTTGAAAGCAACTACCCTCACCTACTCCTGTCATTCTGGCTGCAAGTCAGTTCTACAATCATTTATGATGTGTATTCCCACTTATGGGGCTTATATAGGCCGTTTTTCCCACACTTATCTGTGATTGGCCATTTTGAAATTGTATCAACTTCAGTAAACCTGCATTGTCATGTTCCAGTTTGTATTCATTCCTATATATCTGCTATTATTGCATTTATAGGTACTGCTGTCATGGCTTAGTGGTTCAGTACCTTGACTATGGTGTATAGTATCCTGGGTTCGAACCTGGCTACTATTTTTTATGACTGTCTAGACAAGCTGAGGGGTGTGTCTGTGTAAAGGCAGTTTTGATACAGCTTGCTCAACGTTGCCCGTCGGTTAGCTTGTTTGTGCGGTGCGCAGCTCCGCGCAAACGGGGTACGCTGGTTTAAGCCTCATTTGGCTATCAGCATGCATATTACGCTCAGCTCAGCTAGGGGCATATAGTTTCAGCATGTTAAACCACTGCTCACCTACGGGCACTCATTTTGCACCAGTTAAACCACTGCTCACCTACAGGCAGATGCACTCACCCTGTTAAAGTGTAGCTCAGCTATGGGCACATCTGGCATTTTTTTTGTTTTGTTACCTCACATTTCTTCAATATAAATGGCCTATTTCATTACATTTTACATAAAATGTGATTTTATGTGTACATGTTTGTCAGGGACTTGTTTCATGCTTATTTTGCTAAAAATAAAAATTGGTGTTGTGGGGGTTCGAACCATGAATGCCTGCTCTTCAGCTAACATCTCCACTGCTATGCTATTGCTTCTTGGCTTACTTTGCATATTTAGTTCTTATATGCTTTCCCACTGACTGCTAACTGTGGCTGCACTACGGGCATGCCCACGCAAACGAGCGCACTCACGGGCAAACATCTTTACAATTTAAAATAAAATTATGAGTTGTTCATTTGTACATTTTATGTTCGTAGTCTGTGGGGGCATGTGTTGTGTTGTGTTTATTCACATTTCCATGGACTCTGTCGTAGGTGTTTACTTTTGGCACTTTTACTCTTCTGGGGGCGTGTCTGCCTACAGGGCTCGGCCTACGGACATGCCCCCTACTGTCTTACATGGACCATGTTAGCCTTAGGTGTGATTCAGCATGCTCTCATGAATATGCAGAGCATGCTGACATCACTCCGTTTAACTGCAGCCTCCGTGTAAGAGTTATAACTCTTACACGGAGGCTTCGTGAATCCTGCCCATAATTTTTTTTAAACAATTTTATTGGTTTTAAAGAAATAAATATAAACAATTACATGTTATTTTAACATAAAAATATTTACAATTCAGAAAGTGTTCACATAAGCATTCACATAACAATGTTTAACCAATAAAGTGAAATTACTAAAACTATATACAAAGACATCCATTGAATATCATTAAGATGCCTAGCATTTGATTATTCCATATATATAACACTTAGATAGGTTGAAATTTGATTTATATGATATCATTGTCAATCTCTTTTCAACAAATTTTGTAGATTAACCCATATATGATAGTTATAAGTTTTTCTAGATGTTCTAGATATCATATTTGCAATCTGCAATTGACAAACTTCCATTAGAATTTTCTTAAAATCATTATAGGATGGAGGGAATTCAGATATCCAGTTTCTTGTTATAGTTTTCCTGGCTACTGCCATTATTGGCCAAAGTAAGGAATGTTTAACTTTCTTTACACAACCAGGCATGGGTGTATTGAAGAGTACTAATGATTTGGTCAAAATAAAATTCTCTGTAAATATTGCTTGTAGGAGTTCTTCAATGTTTTCCCAAAATACACTTAAAGCAGGGCAGTCATAAAACATATGGTTCCAGTCAATATTTGTGTTAGACTTACATCTGTTCAAAATAATTAATTTATCATTAATTTTGTTCATTAGTTGAGGAGTGTAGAATGATCTATATAAAAATCTCCAGGAATATATTTTCCATTTAAGTGAAAGTGTTGTTTTCTCTGCTGATTCTAATATATTTATTTTATCTAGATCCCTTGGAAGTATGTTATTAACTGTATAAAAATGGTTCCAGAAATTAGCAGGAAAACAATATGTTTCTTCTCTGATAAGTCTGTATATAAATGCCATGTTGTCTGAATAAGTTTGTTTATGTTGAATAACTGAATTAAAGAAATCTAGCAGTATACTAGTAACCTGTTTATTAGCAGAAGTGATCAGGTTCATCTTATTTTGTAAGAATAGTCTGAGGGATTGTATGTTAAGCTATAGGGACTTGTCTAACCGATATTCACTTATTATCTGATCTACATCCTTCACCCTATCATCTGTAATAAGTTGAAACCAATACAAAATACCTTTTTGCTTAAGAAAGGTAATTTTATCTATATCTGAGGATTGTAAGGATTCTTGAGTAAAGGCTATCGGGAAAATTTTTTAAAAAAGTTCCTTGTACATAGTGTGTTTAAATATAAAGTTTCTAAAATGTATTAGTATGTTGTGTAAGTAGCTAAATAAATGTTTGGGTATGCTGTGTAATATGAAGTAATCTTTAAGTGTCCATAATATTGGGTTATTTATTAATTCTAATTTGTATGGCTGTGGTTTTGAAATTAATAGCATAGCTGAGGATTCCCAGAATATTTTCCATTTGGCCTGATATGGTGTATCTAAAAGTTGTGCTATGGACCTAATAATAGCTGCATTAGAATAAAGGTTCAAATCAGGAAAGGTTATGCCCCCTTTGTTCCAACTATGAAGGTGATGTTTAAGTGCTATTCTAGGTTTTCTGGGAAACCAAAAAAACTTTAATAACAGAGAATTGATCTTGTTCTGAAATTCATTCATCATCAACTTTTAAACCATTTAACACAAAATAACATAATAGCTAAATATCAGCATGGTTTTAGGCCATCTCATAGTACCACAACCGCTCTATTATCCTTTACAGATGTTATAAACAGACATTGTAATAACAACAACCTCTCATCTGCACTGTTTATTAACCTCTCCAAAGCTTTTGACATGGTTAACCATGCACTTCTGATCAACATTCTTGAATCCTTCTCTCTTGACTCTTTAGCTATTAAATGGTTCAGGTCCTACCTAACCAATAGACAACAAGCAGTTCTCTGGCCAAATAATATATCATCCCTTCTACCTGTTACACTGAGAGTCCCTCAGGGCTCCATTCTAGGCCCACTTCTTTTTTCTCTTTTTATTAACGACCTGCATGTAGCAATCCCACAGGCCACCTGCATTCAATATGCAGATGATTCAACATTAATTTGCTCTGCAACCTCACCATTTGCAGTACATTCCCTGACTCAGAATGTATTTAACACAGTAGAAACATGGTTCACAAAACGTTGTCTCCTTCTTAATGCAAAAAAAAAAACAAGCTCCTTCTCTTTACACCCTCTAATAAGTCTACCCCAATTGATTTCTCTGTCATTTCCAATAATAGCACAATCATACACCCTGACTCTACAACTAAACTGTTAGGAATTACTATTGATAACAACCTTACATTTGATACTCACATAAATAATACCATTACAAATGTCAACAGGAAAATTGGCTCCATATATCGAATCAGAACTTTCTTAACTCCAACAGCTAAAACCAAAATTGCTCATTCCCATTTAATTTCTACTCTTCTTTATGCCTCTCCCATACACACCAACCTAAAAAAGAATAACATTGTCAAACTACAGCATGCCTATAACAGCATTGCCAGATTTGCCACTGGTAACCCCTTTCGAACTCACCACTGTCTAAATCTAAAGCAGCTGGGCTGGCTTGAACTTCAAAACCTTCTGAAAATCTCCCAACTAACCATGACCCACAAGGTATTTTATCAACCTAATAACACTCCTATACTATCCAATCTCATAATCCCTTATAAAAACCTAAACTCACTGCGCTCCACTAACAAGCTTCTAGCTAGTATAACCAAAACTAATAACTTGGCTGGAGATTCCCTGTTTTCTAACACAGTGGGAAAAAGCTGGAACCTCCTTCCAAATGAACTAACAACACTTTCTTCTTTGCCTCTCTTTAAACAAAGACTTAAAATATACTTTAAAACTCACTGGTTATGTCCATGCTGTAAAACTGACTAACCTTTCCCTCTACTAAGATTACTTCTATACCCTACCAATTTTTCACACATATTTCTTTAACTTCTATGATGAAGAACTAAACTGCTGACCACAATGAAGCAATTTCGTAGATTCATCCTGCTTATTGTTAGTACAACCTAGTAAATAATAACACTGTGTCACTTTTATTGTGTAAGAGAATTCATCTCACCATTCTTAATGATTTCTATACTAGTGTAAATATCTTTTTTGATCGCTTTTTTTATCATTTTTACTGATTTTTGTATACTTATTTGAACTACTTTCATTTACGATGTTTCAAGTATTCCAAAGCACAAAAGAGGCACACCACGATGATTCTTCAGGTTTTAATGAAAAATTAAAATGGAAACATCAAACGAACAGCTGTAGAAAGGAGTGAGCGCTTTCACTTTTTAACAAACGCTTCTTCAGACTTAAAATACATCTAAAAAATGTGTTCTTATATACTCATGGTTAATTGAATAATTAAAGCAATTAAAATAATTCAAACTATGTCACAGTCATCTCTTATTAAAGGTATATTGCTATGTTAATAACTTATATATTATACTATATCTTATAACTGTATATATGATAGTAACAATGCAAAATATTTATACAAGGCATATCTATTAAGAATAAACATTTTAGAATGACAATAAATAACAATAATAATATATAAAAAAAAAAATATATATATATATATATATATATATATATATATATATATATATATATAAATGACTTAAAGGCAAACTAAAAGTTGGTATCCCACACTTAACACTGTCATATATAGCAGAATTGAGTTCATCACTTAAATGGTATACCAAAATAATAAAATTATTAGACATGTACATGTAATAATTTTAATTTTAATATTTAATTTTTAATAATGATAAAAGTTTAACTAAATGTACATGTATAAAAATAGCATACAGAGGTTGAATTAACTTACTTGCTATATACATAGGTATTAGTGACTATAAGGTCTCCCTTTTAGAAAAGGTTTAAGTGTTATTTTATCATTGAGGCCGTGGCCTCTATGTGCTTGTAGCCTTAATATCCATTTATTTTCCTACTCTTCAGTTAAGTTCTTTATGTCACCTAGTCTATCCATTTTATTAACTAACTCAAGTACTTGAAAGGTGAATTTATGCTTAGATCCTAGACTCAATACATGCCTGGCTAAAGCATTCCTGTCATCCACTCTATTTATGGCATATATATGCTCTCTAATTCTCTCTCGTAACGTTCTATTGGTTTTTCCTATATAGAATGATTTACATAGTAAACACTTTGCCAAATATATCAGGTCTCTGGATCTACAATCAGCATATCTATCAAACTTAAAATTATTACCATTATCAGGATGTGTGAAACTATTTTCCTTTGCTATATAGCTACATTGATTACAGTGTCTGCATGGGAACGTACCTTTCCTTTGTGTTAAAGGAACTGCCTTTATATCATTTTCATAGCAAAGTAACCTCTTAAGGGATTTCATGTTCTTATATGTGATATCAGGCTTATCACTTATGATATCTTTCAGCCTGTCATCTACCAATAACATTCCCCAATTATTGGTTAGGATATTTCTAATAATGTTATTCCTATTTGTAAAAGGTATCACTATTCTATTCTTATCTGTTCCTGTCTTATTTCTTTTTGTCCTACTACCATCTTTACTAGTTCTATGTAGGAATGGTCTACCCCTACCCTCTCTTTCCAAGGAAATGTCTTGAAAAACTTTATTCAATACTTGTTTATTATATCCTCTATTTAAAAATTCTTCTCTTAGTGTCTCACACTGTTCTTGATGTCTCATATCATCTGTTACTAACCTGGAAACCCTTAATGTCTGACCTTTAACTATATTAGAATAAAGGTGCCTAGGGTGCATACTATTGTAATGTAATAAATTGTTCTTCCGACAAGGTTTTCTAAACAAATCTGTATTAATAGTGTTCTTATCTTTACTAATAAGAACATCTAAAAATTCTATCCTATCAAATGATTTGGAGCATTCAAATTTCAGAAAATCAGTGGTTCCATTTATATAAATTAAAAACTGATCCAATTCTTCGAGTGTACCACCCCACAAGAGAAACACATCATCCACAAAATGTTTATACAGCTTAATATTTTCTCTAAAAAGTGCATTTCCTAAAACATAAGTTGTTTCCCAGTATGCCATCACAAGGTTTGCATACGAATTAGCACATGGTGTGCCCATCGCTACACCCTTTTGCTGTAAATAGTACTTATTATCATATAAGAAAACATTATTCTCAAGTACTAATTCTAGAATAAGCATCCATTGTATGACCTGATTGTTAGGAATGTCATTCTCAAGTAGTAGCAACCTCACATATTCTATCCCTACCTGATTTGGTATTGATGTAAAAAGGGAAACAACATCTAAGGTAACCAGTAAATCACTAGTGTAATCACTGTGTGAATGCAAGTACTCTGCATAGCTGTATAAAAACTCCTCTGTATCTTTAATTATGGACTCATTATTATTCACTATCGGTTTAAACTGTTTCTCTAGATAAATAGACATAGGCTCAGTAGCCCAGCCTTTACCCGATACAATGGGTCTCATTGGGGGGGGTCAAGTAAATTTTTATGTATCTTTGGTAAGCCTCTGAATGTTGGAATAACTGGTTTATCAACTAAAATGTACTTAGACAGATTTTCATCTATTATGTTGCATAACAAAAAATCATATAGCATCTCAGGAACATTTTTAATCACTTTGTCTAAAGTCACAGCATTTAAACAATGATAGGTGTCTGTTTCTTTCAACAAATCTTTCATTTTCATGTTATATGTTCTCCTATCTAATAGAACTACTGAGCCCCCTTTATCAGCTTGTCTAATGACAATATCACCATTATTTTGTAAGCTTCTTAATGCTTCACGTTCAGCATGAGTTGTTATAAAATTCAGGTTTACTATTAGTCATATTACTAGCTAATAAATCCCTTTCACAAGCTTTCTCAAAAGCTTCAAGTGCAGGGCATAACTGTGGTATAAACGTTGATGGTATTTTAAAAACATTCACATCTTTCACATTTCCATTATCTGTAAACAACAGTTTCAAACCTAAATTCCTGACAAACATTTTGACATCTATAATAACATCAGTAATATCAGCACTAGCAGCAGGTATGAAAGATAAACCCTTATTAAGTAGGGAAAGTTCATTTTCATTTAATTCATACCTGGAAATATTCACAGTTAGTCTCTCTGTATTGGATGCAGAACCTTCTTCTGGAATTCTAACCTCTCTTCCGAGTTCTTCCTTTTCTTCACTCTGTTGTATGGTGACCATGCTTGTTTCCCTGCAGCCCGTATGGGAAAGGGAAAAGAGTGATTGTCCTCATTCTCTATCAGGCTGTCATCATCATATGAGACGCAGCCGTTGTTGATGGTTTTGTTCGTACCTCTTGTATCTCTTAATTTCGGGTGGACATCAGCATTCGCTTCTACCTCCGCTGTTAACAATTCCGTTGTTCTATCGTGAAAAGACGGGTTAATATCAGTCCCAGTAATTGTACTCTTCCCCGTATTTACTGTGGTGCAAGTGGTAACTACTCTCGATTTAGGAATAGCGTTCAAACTGATGGAGCCATTGGTAATGCTTCCAGATGACGTCAGCATATTGGGTGTGTCTATCTCTCCATTCTCATGAATATTCACGATTTCCTTTCTTCTCGCTGGTTTCGCAGTTGTATCATTGCCCGTAGCTCCTTTGAATATGGCATTGTTATTTTTCCAGACGTTATTGGTAGATGACAGGCTGAAAGATATCATAAGTGATAAGCCTGATATCACATATAAGAACATGAAATCCCTTAAGAGGTTACTTTGCTATGAAAATGATATAAAGGCAGTTCCTTTAACACAAAGGAAAGGTACGTTCCCATGCAGACACTGTAATCAATGTAGCTATATAGCAAAGGAAAATAGTTTCACACATCCTGATAATGGTAATAATTTTAAGTTTGATAGATATGCTGATTGTAGATCCAGAGACCTGATATATTTGGCAAAGTGTTTACTATATAAATCATTCTATATAGGAAAAACCAATAGAACGTTACGAGAGAGAATTAGAGAGCATATATATGCCATAAATAGAGAGGATGACAGGAATGCTTTAGCCAGGCATGTATTGAGTCTAGGATCTAAGCATAAATTCACCTTTCAAGTACTTGAGTTAGTTAATAAAACGGATAGACTAGGTGACATAAAGAACTTAACTGAAGAGAAGGAAAATAAATGGATATTAAGGCTACAAGCACATAGAGGCCACGGCCTCAATTATAAAATAACACTTAAACCTTTTCTAAAAGGAAGACCTTATAGTCACTAATACCTATGTATATAGCAAGTAAGTTAATTCAACCTCTGTATGCTATTTTTATACATGTACATTTAGTTAAACTTTTATCATTATTAAATGTATATATGTACATGTCTAATAATTTTATTATTTTGGTATACCATTTAAGTGATGAACTCAATTCTGCTATATATGACAGTGTTAAGTGTGGGATACCAACTTTTAGTTTGCCTTGAAGTCATTTATATATATATATATATATATATATATATATATATATATATATATATATATATTTTATATTATCATTATTATTTATTGTCATTCTAAAATGTTTATTCTTAATAGATATGTCTTGTATAAATATTTTGCATTGTAACTATCATATATACAGTTATAAGATATAGTATAATATATAAGTTATTAACATAGCAATATACCTTTAATAAGAGATGACTGTGACATAGTTTGAATTATTTTAATTGCTTTAATTATTCAATTAACCATGAGTATATAAGAACACATTTTTTAGATGTATTTTAAGTCTGAAGAAGCGTTTGTTAAAATGTGAAAGCGCTCACTCCTTTCTACAGCTGTTCGTTTGATGTTTCCATTTTAATTTTTCATTAAAACCTGAAGAATCATCGTGGTGTGCCTCTTTTGTGCTTTGGAATATAAACAGGATTTTTCTTAAGAGACACTTCATCCAGTACTGGTTTGTTTTGTTGGATTACTTTTGTTGTTCTCTCCGGTACTGGAACACGGTTCTTAAATCAACTGTTATCATGGAACCTGGGACTGGTAATGATATTTTGAATGAACTTTTTATTATGAATGATAATCCGTTGCTAAAACTATCCCTCAAAGATTTGGCAACAGATGGAAGTAAGACTGTTAATATAGCATCAAATATGGAAATATTGCAACTAATGAGAAGAATGGAAAATAATTTTCACAAGTTAAAAAACATACAATGGCAGAGGCAGCATATGGAGGCGTGCCTCAGCTTCAAGATAGTCCCAAAGGGACTAAGAATTCTTAAGATGCCGACTTTTGGCACGACATACCCTGACTTGTTAGGGAAATGGCAGAAATTAAACCTAGAAACCAGTTATGGGAATATCAAATTATTAATAGAACAATACAAACTGATAGAGAAAAATCTAATGGAAGATATTAGTGAGATCGAAAAGAAGTTAAGAATTCTTCTTGACTCGGATGGGATAGAAAATCTCCTTAAAGATCTGACTACCTCTATGAAAATACTTGACAATAAGTTAAAATCAGACAAGATGAAAAAACTTGAGAGAGACTATAACGATTTCAGGAGAGGCCAGATATTTTCTTGGTCGAGAGAGAACGTCTGGAAAAATAACAATGCCATATTCAAAGGAGCTACGGGCAATGATACAACTGCGAAACCAGCGAGAAGAAAGGAAATTGTGAATATTCATGAGAATGGAGAGATAGACACACCCAATATGCTGACGTCATCTGGAAGCATTACCAATGGCTCCATCAGTTTGAACGCTATTCCTAAATCGAGAGTAGTTACCACTTGCGCCACAGTAAATACGGGGAAGAGTACAATTACTGGGACTGATATTAACCCGTCTTTTCACGATAGAACAACGGAATTGTTAACAGCGGAGGTAGAAGCGAATGCTGATGTCCACCCGAAATTAAGAGATACAAGAAGTACGAACAAAACCATCAACAATAGCTGCGTCTCATATGATGATGACAGCCTGATAGAGAATAAGGACAATCACTCTTTTCCCTTTCCCATACGGGCTGCAGGGAAACAAGCATGGTCACCATACAACAGAGTGAAGAAAAGGAAGAACTCGGAAGAGAGGTTAGAATTCCAGAAGAAGGTTCTGCATCCAATACAGAGAGATTGACTGTGAATATTTCCAGGTATGAATTAAATGAAAATGAACTTTCCCTACTTAATAAGGGTTTATCTTTCATACCTGCTGCTAGTGCTGATATTACTGATGTTATTATAGATGTCAAAATGTTTGTCAGGAATTTAGGTTTGAAACTGTTGTTTACAGATAATGGAAATGTGAAAGATGTGAATGTTTTTAAAATACCATCAACGTTTATACCACAGTTATGCCCTGCACTTGAAGCTTTTGAGAAAGCTTGTGAAAGGGATTTATTAGCTAGTAATATGACTAATAGTAAACCTGAATTTTATAACAACTCATGCTGAACGTGAAACATTAAGAAGCTTACAAAATAATGGTGATATTGTCATTAGACAAGCTGATAAAGGGGGCTCAGTAGTTCTATTAGATAGGAGAACATATAACATGAAAATGAAAGATTTGTTGAAAGAAACAGACACCTATCATTGTTTAAATGCTGTGACTTTAGACAAAGTGATTAAAAATGTTCCTGAGATGCTATATGATTTTTTGTTATGCAACATAATAGATGAAAATCTGTCTAAGTACTTTTTAGTTGATAAACCAGTTATTCCAACATTCAGAGGCTTACCAAAGATACATAAAAATTTACTTGACCCCCCCAATGAGACCCATTGTATCGGGTAAAGGCTGGGCTACTGAGCCTATGTCTATTTATCTAGAGAAACAGTTTAAACCAATAGTGAATAATAATGAGTCCATAATTAAAGATACAGAGGAGTTTTTATACAGCTATGCAGAGTACTTGCATTCACACAGTGATTACACTAGTGATTTACTGGTTACCTTAGATGTTGTTTCCCTTTTTACATCAATACCAAATCAGGTAGGGATAGAATATGTGAGGTTGCTACTACTTGAGAATGACATTCCTAACAATCAGGTCATACAATGGATGCTTATTCTAGAATTAGTACTTGAGAATAATGTTTTCTTATATGATAATAAGTACTATTTACAGCAAAAGGGTGTAGCGATGGGCACACCATGTGCTAATTCGTATGCAAACCTTGTGATAGCATACTGGGAAACAACTTATGTTTTAGGAAATGCACTTTTTAGAGAAAATATTAAGCTGTATAAACGTTTTGTGGATGATGTGTTTCTCTTGTGGGGTGGTACACTCGAATAATTGGATCAGTTTTTAATTTATATAAATGGAACCACTGATTTTCTGAAATTTGAATGCTCCAAATCATTTGATAGGATAGAATTTTTAGATGTTCTTATTAGTAAAGATAAGAACACTATTAATACAGATTTGTTTAGAAAACCTTGTCGGAAGAACAGTTTATTACATTACAATAGTATGCACCCTAGGCACCTTTATTCTAATATAGTTAAAGGTCAGACATTAAGGGTTTCCAGGTTAGTAACAGATGATATGAGACATCAAGAACAGTGTGAGACACTAAGAGAAGAATTTTTAAATAGAGGATATAATAAACAAGTATTGAATACAGTTTTTCAAGACAGTTCCTTGGAAAGAGAGGGTAGGGGTAGACCATTCCTACATAGAACTAGTAAAGATGGTAGTAGGACAAAAAGAACTAAGACAGGAACAGATAAGAATAGAATTGTGATACCTTTTACAAATAGGAATAACATTATTAGAAATATCCTAACCAATAATTGGGGAATGTTATTGGTAGATGACAGGCTGAAAGATATCATAAGTGATAAGCCTGATATCACATATAAGAACATGAAATCCCTTAAGAGGTTACTTTGCTATGAAAATGATATAAAGGCAGTTCCTTTAACACAAAGGAAAGGTACGTTCCCATGCAGACACTGTAATCAATGTAGCTATATAGCAAAGGAAAATAGTTTCACACATCCTGATAATGGTAATAATTTTAAGTTTGATAGATATGCTGATTGTAGATCCAGAGACCTGATATATTTGTAATATGTTTACTATGTAAATCATTCTATATAGGAAAAACCAATAGAACGTTACGAGAGAGAATTAGAGAGCATATATATGCCAAAAATAGAGAGGATGACAGGAATGCTTTAGCCAGGCATGTATTGAGTCTAGGATCTAAGCATAAATTCACCTTTCAAGTACTTGAGTTAGTTAATAAAACGGATAAACTAGGTGACATAAAGAACTTAACTGAAGAGAAGGAAAATAAATGGATATTAAGGCTACAAGCACATAGAGGCCACGGCCTCAATGATAAAATAACACTTAAACCTTTTCTAAAAGGGAGACCTTATAGTCACTAATACCTATGTATATAGCAAGTAAGTTAATTCAACCTCTGTATGCTATTTTTATACATGTACATTTAGTTAAACTTTTATCATTATTAAATTATTTATGTACATGTCTAATAATTTTATTATTTTGGTATACCATTTAAGTGATGAACTCAATTCTGCTATATATGACAGTGTTAAGTGTGGGATACCAACTTTTAGTTTGCCTTGAAGTCATTTTTATATATATATATATATATATATATATATATATATATATATATTATTATTGTTATTTATTGTTCTAAAATGTTTATTCTTAATAGATATGTCTTGTATAAATATTTTGCATTGTAACTATCATATATACAGTTATAAGATATAGTATAATATATAAGTTATTAACATAGCAATATACCTTTAATAAGAGATGACTGTGACATAGTTTGAATTATTTTAATTGCTTTAATTATTCAATTAACCATGAGTATATAAGAACACATTTTTTAGATGTATTTTAAGTCTGAAGAAGTGTTTGTTAAAACGTGAAAGCGCTCACTCCTTTCTACAGCTGTTCGTTTGATGTTGCCATTTTAATTTTTCATTAAAACCTGAAGAATCATCGTGGTGTGCCTCTTCTGTGCTTTGGAATATAAACAGGATTTTTCTTAAGAGACTCTTCATCCAGTACTGGTTTGTTTTGTTGGATGTTTCAACTATGTTTACCAACCTTGTTGCTGTATTTTAAGTAATGATCTAACTATTAATGTTGGAGCTTTTCTCCCCGGGCCTCTACTGAAAATGGAAATATATCCAGCTAGACTAGCCCGATCAACAAATGTAAAATTAAATAAATAAATAAATAAATAAATTGTTAATGAAAACATTACTGGGAAGTATTAATTTAGATTGTATAATACAGTGCATTTTAGGAAGGATTATCATTTTAATGATAGTTAACCTTTCCTCAGTTGTAAATATAATTGTATTTCATTTTGTTAATAAAGTTTGAATATTTACATAACATCTATCATCATTTGGTTTTGTGATTAATTTAATATCTTTAGCAAGAATGATGCCTAAATATGTAATTTGATCTGTGATGTATTTGTTAGTGCCTTTGTTAATGTTTCTCTTATTATTGTTTAAATAGATAGGTAGGATCTTAGTTTTATTATCACTGAATGTCAGTCCAGATATAAATTGAAAAGTGTTAACAGCTTCATATAAGGCCATTATGGAGGAATTATCTCCTTTAGCAGTGATGAGCACATCATCAGCAAATAACTGAATTTTATAACGTATTTTGTCACTAATTTCCAAGCCTTCTATGTTTTTATTTCCTTGTATATCATTAGCCCATGGTTCCATTATGAGAGTAAACAATAAGGGAGATAAGGGACAGCCTTGTTTTGTTCCTTTAGTGATGGGATTTGAGTCGATGTGTATGATCCAATTTTGATATAAGCCAGAGTGCCTTTATAAAGATTTAATAGTAAATTAATAAAATTATCTGAAAAGTTTAAACACTGTAATAATGTGAATAGATAATCCCAATATATTGAATCGAATGCTGAGTTAATATCAAGACTAACCAGAGACAAGTTTTTTTTCTTTCTGTGTGAATAAGCAATTAAAATAAGAGATCCGTTTGATGTTATCATATGTACTTTTATTAGTTACAAAACCTATTTGGTCATCATTAATTAACTGGGATAAGAATTTTTTAGTCTATCAGCAAAGATGTTCATAAACATTTTGTAATCAATATTTAAAAGAGTTATGGGCCTATATGACGTACATAATTTAGGGTCCTTACTATATTTAAGAATGGGTGAAATAAAAGTATATTTCCAGGATGGGGGCAAAACAATGGGCAGGATTCACGAAGGCTTGCACAGAGTGTAAGAGACGTGTAAGACTCCATGCAAGCCTCGCGATCCAGGAACAGCCCGAAACTCTGTGTAAGAGACCAGCTAAAACGTCTCTTACACGGACTGGGCGTGGATATGCTAAATACCTCACTTGCAGTTGAAAGGCATGCAAATGAGGTAGAGTAGCGATCCACGAAGCAGAAAGCAGCCCGTGTAAGAGACGTGTTAGCTGCAGAAATGTACTCAGTTGACAACTGAGTACGTTTCTGCAAATAACACAACGGAGCCATATCAGCTCCAAATAAAGGGTGCATATGAGTCAGGCAGCATGCCAATGGCCAAATATGTGGCCATTGGTAAGGTACTCTGATGCAAATATAAGAAAATATTAATTTTTTTTTCAGTGATCGCCGATGTGTAAACCCAGCGCAATCCCGCGCAAATGGGGTGCGCTATACAAAACATAAAAATAAAGGTTATAAACCCACAAATGTGGGTTTTATGCAATACATGGATTTACAATGCAGGGACCAGGAGACCTAAAACAAGATGGCCACCATGTAGTGGTTGCTAAGGGGGGAAGCCAAGTGTAAGACATGTAACTAAGCTTTAGTAGGCAATCCTATGTAAATGAGTGTTAGGATACTGAATCCCACTGTCACATAGCAAATGATCACATTCCGAGTAGTGTAAGAGTTACATAAGGGGGAGGAACAGAGTAAGACATAGGTGACATCACAGGGGGGAATGTCAGAAAGAATGCAGTGTATTGGAGGACAGTGTAATGTGACAGATGTCAGACACACATCATGGAAAGAAGCGTGCCACAAGATAAGCATGGGAAAGTCAAGAAATGGAAGGTGTACACTGCTGCCTACACCAAAGTTTCTTGCTGGGCATGCATGCACATGTGTGCGCACCATGAAGCGCGAGTAAGGCAGTGTGCGCGCGTGTAAGGTAGACTGAGCATGTGGGAGCCTGTAGGCAGACTTGTAAGACTGTTTGCGCTGGTGTGCGTACGTTTTAACCCGAATAAGCAGATTCTGAACTGTGTAATTATGTGTGCGTGCGTGTAAGCCACTGTGAGCGTGTTTCTGCTGGTATGCACGTTGCTCCCCCCCTGAGGAAACAGAGAGGAAAAAGGAAGCAACAGAATTAGTAGGAAGCTAGCAGGGAATACTGCTGGAGCTAGCAGGTGAAAACAATTAGAAGCAGGCAATTACACAGGCAGAATAGTAGCTCAGCCAAGCACTTAAAACTCTGCAAACAGCAGTGCAGGATGTTTCTCTCAAGAGATACTGCAAGACAGGAGTAAGCTATTAGAAGTGAAAACTGAAAAAAGCTAAACTCAGAGCAGAAATGCTAGGGGCTGCCATAGCTATCATAAGGAGACATAGGCTACTTGCTCAGAGTGGTGACAATGCAGATGGTGCCAGACAACCCACAGTGAGGAGACGGAGAAAAATGTACAGGCCCAGGGTCACCTACCGTGGGTTACATGAGCTGGAGGTAGTAGAGCACTATAGAGTGGACAGAGACCTCCTGCAGAAAATTGTCGAGCTGTGCAGGCCACACCTCACACACAGAACCAACAGAGGGGAACCCATCCCAGTGGAAACCAAGGTATGTGTTGGCATAAGAATACTAGCAACAGGTACCTTCCAGAGACCAACTGGTGATATGATGGGGATATCACAGGCATCCGCCTCCAGGGTACTGCACCAGTTCCTGGATGCCATGTCAGCACATGTCGGTGATCATGTATATTTTCCCAGTGCCCGTGAGGTATTGGCCAGCACTATGTGTCTCTTCCAGCAAATAGCGGAATACCCTGAGGTAGTGGGTGCAATAGACTTCATGCACATATGCATCAAAGCACCAGCCGGCGAGCGGGGCAGGGTCTACATTAACCGCAAGGGCTTCCCCTCCATCAACTGCCAGGTCGTGTGTGATGCCCAGGGCATAATAATGAATGTGTGTGCTGGCTGCCCTGGGAGCTACCATGATTCCCATATCTGGCATTTGACACAGCTGTACCAGACATTTGCCAATGGGGACATCCCACATGGGGGATGCAGGTTATGCACTGGAGCCGTGGCTGATGACACCCATCAGAAACGCACACATACCTGAACAGGAACACCATAATGAGGCACACGCACAAACACGTAATGTAATAGAGTGTGTGTTTAGGCTGCTCAAGTCACAGTTCCGGTGTCTGGACACATCTGGTGGAGCCTTGAAGTACTCACCAACTACATGTACCCAAATTGTCATGGTATGTGCTATGCTACATAATATGATCTTGAGAAAACAGCTGCAGCAGGACCAGCATAGGGCCGGGCCAAACAGTCCCCCATCATTGCCAAGGCCATCACAGGCAGAGCGTGACTCGGAGGAGGAACAACCTGAGCCTGCCCCAGTAGGCAGAAGGAGGCATGCCCAGTATGCCCTGGCATTGGCAAAGAGGTGACGCATAGCACATACACTGGCTCAGTAGGAACCCTGGGAATGATACCCCTTTCCGACTCACTCATCTAGTAAAAGGGATGCCTACATGACACAACCTGCAGTCAAACATGTATAGGGAGAGTAGTATGTGCATCCGACATAGTCAGCCCTGCAGCACCACCTGAGGCAAGATTGCCATGTGTTAATCCATGTAACACCGTCTAGTATATGCAAACATGACGACCCTGTCAACATCCCTCCCACACCAAGCATGATGCCACACCATGAAGACAACAAGACCAAGTACAATAATTGGCAGAAATATTTCTGCAAGTCACAGGTAAACACATGTCTGATAGCCTGGAATGACATCCTGGCCAAGACGGAATGCACCAGCTGCCAGGGATGGCTCTCACCCAGCACACCTGGTTTTGTGGATACTGGCAAAGGCTGTTGTCACCCCCACAGTGCCTTGAATAGGCAAGGCTGGAAACACAAACATTCATGCAGACCAACAAAGATGCATGCAGACCAATCACACCCCAGCATGGAGAATGGTAATATCTGACCTGTAACAGAAACCTGGGTCAAGGCTCATAAGATCACACTAATACTACCAGGTCTCTGTGAAAGTACTGAACTAGTACACTATGCAGCAACAAAGTTTGGCCAGTCAAACAGGATGTTGACAATTGTATGCAAACTATCCCATGGCAAACCTGCAGGCACAGCATAATGCCTGTTAGGTTCACACACAAAGTAGTTGGCCAGTAAGAACACAACCTGATGTCCAACACTGAACTGTACATGTGAAATGTAGATGAGGTCCATACACAAACACAAATGTGGTGGACCACAGATCCCAACATATAGGTTCTAGATCTAGTTTACTGTGCCTCTGTCTGATAGTGACATGGGAGTAATCCCTGGGACAAACCTACAATCCCCCATCCATAGTTTATAGTTTCATAGTTAAGTACTAGGCTATCTGCCCTGGGGCATTTGTAAGCCTAGCCATAGTGATATGGCTTTCGCCACCCTGTGTAGTGGTACAGTATAGATTAAGAATACTGTGCCTCTGTCTAGTAGTGACACAGTGAAGATCCCCTTACATAAATGAATTTGTTTACTGTGCCCCTGTCTAGTAGTGACACAGAGGTGACCCCCGGGGTAAACCTATGATCTCCCATCCACTCATGAAGGTTTCTCTTGAAGAGTGTCAGTGAGGGACTCTCCCCAACATGAACTGGGATTCTGCTCCAGAGCATGGGAAGCCTCTGGGTTACGAACCTATTCCTCCAGCATGTTCTATTCATACTTGTGCCTAGGTTTAAGTGTTTTGCTCTTGTGGTTCTGATGGATTTGGATCTGTTGAGGTGGAGCATTTCCATCAGATCCTGATTGGACAGGGCTTTGTACGGCAGGCACAGATCACCTCTGAGCAGGCGGTATGCTACTGAATAGAGCTGGAGTTTCTTTAGTCTGGCAGAATAAGACATATGTTGGAGACCCTTGATCCTCTTGGTGAGGTACTTTTGTGGTCTCTCCAGCTGCTGCAGGTGGCGGGTGAGGTACATACCAAATGGGGAATTGTACTCAATCATGGGTCTGATAAGGGTGGAGTATAGGGGTACAATGACCTCCTTTGATCTGGATGTGAATCCCTCCATGATAAGGTGGGCAATGTAGAATGTCTTTCTAAACACTTTGGCAATGTGGGTGTCAAATGAGAGGTCACTGTCGACATGAGTCCCCAGGTCTCTAATTACTTTGTCCGTACTCAGTGGGTTACTGTCTATGTGATAATCTGTGGGTACCTTGTTTTTCCCAAAGAGGATGACTATACATTTATTGGCATTTAGTTTAAGGCCATGACTCTGGCACCAGTTGTCCGTTTCTGTGAGGCCATTCTGTAGGATGTATGTGTCAGCTGGTATATCGACTATGGCACCTAGTTTGCAGTCATCTGTGAACTTCGTCAGCCACAACCCTCCCATGTTTGATTTAACATCTGAGAAATAAATACCAAACAAGAGGGGTCCCAGGACAGAGCCCTGTGGGACACCACTTGTGACTGGCTTTGAGTATGACATGGCCCCAGCGATTATGACTTTATGTGTTCTGTCCTTTAGCCAGTTTGCAACCCATCTAGTGACATATGGGTTTACATTTAAGCTGCTGAGCTTAGCTATGATGCCTGTGTGGGGTATTGTTTCAAAGGCCTTAGCTAAGTCCAGGTAGGCTGTATGGACTGCTTTGCCCTCATCAATGGCTCTAGTGACTGTTTTGAAATAATCAACTAGGTTCAAAAGGCAGGATCTGCCCTTTACAAAGCCGAACTGGGTGGGATCAAGTGTTTGTAGGTCCCCAATGTCTCTGTTTATGAGTTCCATAATGATTCTTTCCATAGCTTTGTAGACCAGGCTGGTTAAGCTTATAGGGCAGTAGTTCCCAGGGTCTGTAGAGGTACCACCTTTGTGGAGTGGGACCACTGTTGCTGTACGCCAGTGTTCAGGTACATATCCTGTAGTAAGGCTAAGGTTAAATAGCATTTTTATGTGTGGGTTAAGCTCCTCTTGGAGTTCACGTAGCATGCAACCCGGGATACCGTCAGGTCCCATTGATGCTGGGTTTTTAGCTTTGCTGAGGGCTGCTCTCACCTGGACATCTGAGATGACAGTGAGATTACATTCAGCTGGGATAAGTATTTCATCTTTTGGGGGTGAGTGAGGTGAGAAATTTGCACTGAACCTGTCAGCCAGAATGTTGGCAATATCTGTGGATTCAGTGTATTATTTGTCATTGTGAACTAACTGTGAGCATATCTGAGGGTTTACGCCCAGGTTTCTAACATAGCTGAAGAAGGCCTTGTGGTTATCTTAAGTGTCCTTAGCGAGTTTCCTTTCAAAGTTTGCCTTGGATGTTTGTATGAGGGAACGTAGCTTTCTGCTAGTGTTGATCAGAGATGCCTTCCCTTTATGGGATTTTGCTCTGTTGTGCAGTAGCTTCCTTCTTTTGTTATACAATTTGTTCATGGCTGAGGTCCACCAGACAGGACACTTGCCCTTGGTGGAGAGGGTCTTGGATTTATTTGGGAATGCATGATCCATGCATTCTTGGAGATGTCCATATAATGCATTTGTGAAGGATTCAGCATTGTGGGATGTGGTTTCCACTGGCACAGTGGGCTTAAAGAATACCATCTCAGTCTTAAGAAGAGTGAAGTCGACTTTTGAGAAGTTTTTCACTATAGTCTTTTGTGCTGGGGGTGTAGGTGGGATATGTATATCCCGGGTGATTAGTTTGTGGTCAGATCTCACTAGTGAGGGGTATACATCTGATGTGGAGCATTTTGTCCCCATGTTTGTGATGATCAGGTCTAGTATATTATCTCCCCTAGTGGGAGATGTCACTAGCTGTCCCAGTGAGTTTGAATTTATGAATTCCAGGAACCTCTGGGCCAGGGTGTTAGGGCTAGAATAATGCACCCAATCTATGTTAGGGTAGTTGAAATCTCCCAGTATGATGGTATTTGGTGATACATTGATATCCACCAGTGTCTTCAGGAAGGCTGAATGGGGTTCCTGAGATTGGGAGGGTGGTCTGTAACATGCTACCAGTTGTATAGCAGTTTTGCCTATGGTTAGTTGCACCTGTATGGTTTCCGATGCTTCATGTGTTGCAACTAACCTGGAGGTGTGGGTGTCCTTCATGAATATGCACACTCCCCCTCCCTTTGTGGTTTGGCCTGGGTTTTGGGGTCGAAAAGCATGATATGAGGTATAGCCTGGTAGTGCAGGGGTGCTCTCAGGAGCCTTGAACCAGGTTTCTGTCACTGCACAGATATCAATGTTCGCCATACTGAGGAGAGCTTCGAGTGTGTGCATCTTGAGGTTAAGTCTTCTGGAAAGTACACACTGGGCATGCTCACACACTTAGATAAATGAGACGTGTCAGTCAGGAAGCCATATCAACTGTGAACTGGGCATGCTCACAGACATAGGCCATCTCACAGTTCAGCTGTTGAACACACATATCTGGCATGTGTTTGTGTTAATACAGGAAATCCCACAATACAGATATCTGTCCATTGCACACAGTGAAATGACAACAGAGACATAAGTACAGTGCTGGATCCCACTCACATGCATACAGCTGCCACAGTACACAAGTTGTTCATAGAGATAGGGAAAGCTATGGCAATAACGTAACACAAACACTTTCAGAGCAACAGATACTTGCATGGTGTGTGCAATTATACGTGTGAGAGAACTGTCCCTGTTGGGAACTACTACAACACACCAGTTTCTGCATATTCCCCCTCTAAACACAGATGATGTCAGCACCCTATAAGTACAGCAGAAGAGGACAGCTTTCTCGGTAATGAGAATAGCGTGCTCTGCTACTGTGTCTTGTACTAGTGTCCTAGCATAGTTAGGTAGGGGTTTGAATCCTGCAAGTGGGGGGTAGTAATGTGTATGCAATTACAAGTGTGAAAGTACTGCCCCTTTTGCCAACCAGTACAACACACCAGCTGCTGCATATTGCAATCTGTAAACAGAGATGATGTCAGTGTCCTTTAAGTACAGCAGAAGAGGGAAAACCTTCCAGTAATGCAAATAGCACGCTCTGCTAATGTGTCTTTCTCAAGTGTCATAACAGAGTTAAGCAGGGGTTTAAATCCTGCAAATAGCAAGTGTTTGGATGAGAGGAGTCTGTGTGTGTGCAATTTTGTATGAAAGAAATGTGCTTTTTGGCAATTAGGAGAACACACTACATGATGCACATTACCCTTTCCAAACACTGATGATGTCAGCACCCTATAAGTACAGCCGGAGAAGAGAAACCTCCCAGTAATTCGAATAGCACACTCTGCTAATGTGTTACTCTCAAATGTCATAACATAGGTAGGTAGGGGTTTGAATCCTACAAGTGTGTGTATTTGGATGCGGGGAGTTTGTGTGCGTGCAACTCTGTATGAAAGACATGTACTTTTTGGCAATTAGGAGAACACACTACATGATGCACATTACCCTTTCCAGACACTGATGATGTCAGCACCCTATAAGTACAGCCGGAGAAGAAAAACCTCTCAGTAATTCGAATAGCTCGCTCTGCTAATGCGTCTCTCTCAAGTGTCATACTTTTTGGCAATTAGGAGAACACACTACATGATGCACATTACCCTTTCCAAACACTGATGATGTCAGCACCCTATAAGTACAGCCGGAGAAGAGAAACTTCTCAATAATTCAAATAGCGTACTCCGCTGATGCGTCTCTTTCAAGTGTTATAAAAGCATTAGGTAGGGGTTTGAATCCTGCAAATGGCAAGTGTGTATGATTGGATGAGAGGAGTTTGTGTGTGTGCAATTCTGTATGAAAGAAATGTGCTTTTTGGCAATTAGAACACACTACATGATGCACATTACCCTTTCCAAACACTGATGATGTCAGCACCCTATAAGTACAGCCGGAGAAAGGAAACCTTCCAATAATTCGAATAGCGCGCTCTGCTAATGCGTCTTTCGCAAGTGTCATAACATAGTGAGGTAGGGGTTAGAATCTTGCAAGTGTGTGTGGGGGTTGTAGGGTGTGTGAGAAAACAGTTCCTTTTGGCAACTACTACAATACACCAGATGCTGCATATTCCCCCAGTAAACACAGGTGATGTCACCACAATATAAGTACAGCCAAACAGGGCAAATCTCCCAGTAATGCAAATAGTGTGCTCCGCTACTGAGTCTCCTACTACTATCAGAGCACAGCTAGGTATGTTTTGGAAACCCACAACTGCCACGTGTGTTTGTGTCACACAAAATGCCCATGTGTGGGTTGTTGTTCATAACAAGCATGACATTGCTTAAACCAGTAATGGCAATGCACACATGATGTATGTGTGTGCCACATACACATATATACCTATGACCTTCAATAGTTCTCATGTCTGACACGTGCCATAAGTGAATAAATGGTATTTGCACTGCATAACATTATGCCTGTGTCTTACTGTGCAGGGGCTGCATGCGGTATGTGTATATACAGTGTGAGTTGTATATGGTATCATCCTAACAGTGGGGGATACACATCTGGTCTGGGCCATATAGTCTACATGTAGTCGATGAACAGGTGCTGCATGTTCCCACCTGTTGTGGTTGTGGTAACATGCTGTTCCACTGCAATTCAGTGACTACATGCTAGGAACCTTTCAGCTAGTGTGTTGTAGCTACAGTAATGCTCACACACAATGTTCGGCTGGATGCAGTCCAGCCATATAAAGACATATGTAGAGACCATCATATTCCCAGTGTTGTCAGGGAGGACAGGTGGGTTTCCTGTGAATGGGAGTTTTGTGTGTGCCAGGCTATGAAACAGAAGGCAGTCCAACACACTGTTAGCTGCACATGGAAAGGCCCTGATGCTTTGTGCTGTGCCAACAACCTGGAGGTGTGTGTATCTGTGGTGCCTTGAGATACCTCCCCCCTGTTTATGTGCGGTGCATGTGTAGGGGACGACAGGCATGGTATGAGATATAATCTGGCAGTGATGGGTTGCACCTGTGAGCCGTGAATCAGGAATCTGTTACTGCACAGATATTGCAGTTCACCATGCAGAGGACAGTGTCCAGTGCATGCATCTTGCGGTGTACACTGCTGGTGTTGTGTAGCATTACTGTTAGTGTCCTATCCTGTGTGATACCCATGGAGGTGGCTATGTAATCAGAGCCCTGCATCAAAAGGCACTATGTGTGTATCAAGAGGCTTCGCCAATATACAATGGCCCATGAGTGACACGTGCAAGCTGCCCCTCGCAAATCATTGTGGCTTCCCTAGCATGTAAGCACACGCTGACAGGCATTGGATACCCTATAAATGACATTAGAGATTGAGCAAAATGCAGACATAGAACACCCCTCCTACATATTGTGGTAGCATACCTGGTGAGGGTATGATGGCAACCAAGGTCAGGCTCATACCAGCCCATGCCACATGCTGAGAGAGCCCTTCTATGTTCCCTATCATGTAGTCCAGGGAGGTACATCACAGGTCATCCATAGTGGCATGGACAATGACTGAGTCATATGTGTCCATGTCTCTGACTGACCTGTATGCATGTGTTATGTGGTGGACCATAGTGCCCCACGGGCATATCACTGTGACCTTCACCATGTACAGCCTGTTGAGCAGGACCCCACTGCACCAGCCAAGAGAGGTACCTGACACATCTGTAGCAGGTGTGTTGTGTAGCCCTACAGGCTGTGAGTGTTTGGCACACAGGATGTGTATGCCATGTGTGGCATGTGCTCTGTTCCGACTAAACATATGCCTGTGTGCCAGCTGCGGAGGTGTGTGATGCTCAGGCAGGATGCTATTCTGAGGCTCCAAGTATGCCCCAGTGTGTTCATGTGTTTGGATTGCTGTCAGTGCAGGTCTATGCCAGACTGGTATTGTTGTCACTGTAGTATGTCATGCCACCTGACAGGGTATGCCAGTACTGGCTTCAGAGTGCTCAGTCCCCAGATTGGCTATGTGGTTGCATCTCACACATGTGTTGTACATTCCTGGCCAGGGGAAAGGGTTGACTGCATACATGTGGCAGCTGTGACATTGCCACATGACTCACATATTCCACAACTGGACCATAGAGGTGATTCACAAGTTACCTTTGCACATGCTACCATAGTAGTGTGATTGCCATGGTGATTACCAACACATAGGGCCAATGGGGAACAATATACTGAAGGTATGTGTGGGTGTACTGCTTCTGATTTCATAGCGCTGGCATTTATGTCTGCACACGTGGGCAAATGCCAGGTAAGTCATATGCAATGTGTCACAGTCAACGTACATGCAAACAGGACAGACAGTGACGTTCTGTCAAGTGAGACATTGACATACGTAAAGTAAGCTATGCAGATGTCACTAGGAATCCACAGAAGCTCTGTAAATCTGTATTGCAGGTGGAATCAGTGTTCCAGGGAACCTCAAGCAAACATGCATGCAAACAAAGCTACAGTAATCAGGGCTGGAAGTAGTTCATTGATTGTACAACAAAGAAAGGGTACCACTTCTAGTAGGTAACAGTGCAAATATGCAGGCACTATAAACATGTACTCAGGAATGCACAGCTCAGATGTCCATGGTAAAACTGAAATTATTTAAAATTTAATTTAATTTAAATTAAATTGGTACTGCACACATATCAACATGCGCAAACATCCACATTGCATAGTCATTGTGGGCAACATGCCACCATTAGTGTACATGTCCATTATTGCGTATCACTACTTGCATTACCTTCTCCCCTGTGCTACCTATGTATGTGGCTATCTGTTGACATCCTTACCACCAGTATGCAAAAATGTGCAGCTGTTACACTATGGTACTTACTATGGGTGGAGATAACAATTCAGGACAGTCATATAGTTACTGCATCAGGCATGCTGGGATATACACACAATCATATCAGCACACTGTACTGTTACCAACATGATACTATTAATACACTTCTATGTAGTCACCCTGTGCATCAGCAACTTGTTAACCTGTTCCTGCACTGTTAGAGATTGCAGAAGGTGGCACAGTTTCATCATATGCACAGGGTGTGAACTAGGTATACTGAGTCTGCCACTGATACCACCAATTGACATGTATGTGTATGTGTGTTGGTGAGGGACAGCAGTACAGGGTGGGGCACTTTTGATACAGTGTGTCTGTGTATGTGGTAGCCCTAGGTGTTAACAATTCGCATGTGTGTATGCATGCACACAGTTTCACCTCATGGCTGCCATATACGGGAGTTTGTGGACAGACACAGACTGCACCTGCCAGGTCATAGAGATCAGTGTCTGCGGCCATGGACATGGTACCTGTGCCTGGCAGAGGTGCTACGGACTGTATCCGGTACTAAGCCAGACTGGGTACTGTCATCAGAAGTGGGTGTTCGTTGACTGGACACAGGTCCCTGTTGGGACTGTCCAGAGCCACATGCACGTGGTCTCCTGGGGCAGTCTGATGACAGCACAGACCCAGCATTGCTGGGGCTGCTGCTGGCACTATGGGGGCATGTGCGGGCCTGTTGTCATCCGTGCCGACTGCCAGCTACTGCTGGCAAATGGCCACATCGATGCCGCAACCGTCCACCATTGCCCTGGCTCATGGGCATGTAGTTGTGGAACTGCTGTAATATGTCCCCACGTCTGTCTATGACATCGGTGAAATTACGGATAGCATCCGCAATGTCACGCATACTGTCAGTCATGGATGTGCGACATGCTCTCAGCTCCCTCAAACCCTGTCTGGTGTACCTTTCCATACGTGACTGTGCCTGCATGACAGCCCGAAACATTGCTGAGGTTGACATACCTCTTTAGGCACGTCTGCCAGAGGCAGTACTCGCACGGATGCTCCTACGACAACCCATGGGCAACTGTCTGTGTGGTACTATCTCAGGACCCTGCCCATGGCTGCTGTGTGCGGAAGCATGTGCCACAGATATCGCATTACCCTGGTCAATGCCCACTGTATCCTGTCCATCACCTAGGGACATTGGTGACATAGGATGTACTGGCAGGATGACTGTGCGCAATGATGGGGTTGACAGCTGTGTACTGTCAATTATTTGACCAATGACAGACCCTAACACACCTTCCTGTGCCATTACACAGATATCATCATTATCAGTACCTGTGGCACCAAATTCAGGTTCCCTGCAGCAGGATACCAGAGCAGCACCAGAACCTGTGGGAGGAAGACAGGAAATACAGTTTACAATGTCTACACAATGTTACCAGTGATGCACACATGCACACATGCACACATGCACACATGCACACATGCACACGTGGACACATGCACACATGCACACATGCACACATGCACACGTGGACACATGCACACATGCACACGGGCACACATGCACACGTGGACACATGCAAGCATGCACACGTGGACACATGCACACATGCACACATGCACACGTGCACACATGCACACATGCACACATGCACACGTGGACACATGCACACATGCACACCCCGCAGTATACACACAGAGCACTACTGAGTTACACTATTATTACTAGCACTATCAAGACTATTATAGGTATTGTTAATACACACTCACCAGCATGGATCGGCTGCCTTGCTGTAACAATGGAGCGACCTGCAGAAATGAGGGGATTAATGTCAGTGGGCACAGCTGTGCCATTGATACTGCGTATGATACAGTTCAGTAGTACAACAGTTGCCTTTCACATGTCAGCTGCTGATATTGGCAATATCACACCTGCACAATTACATACTATGTTGACAGCTACATACCAAGGACACACCTTACACATGCATAAACAACAGTGTACAGAAAAGTCAAGTGCACATATGGCATATTACCTGCACACTCCATGTTGTGTTGCTGTGTGGCTCCAGCCTCCATCATAATGCAGATGTGTTGCTGTTGATGTTCCTGGGCTGGAGCCACAACACTTAGGAGTAGCCCCTCCAGTCTGGTGAGGGGGGGATGTGTAGCCACCCCACCTCCTGTGGCGACCTGTTGCCTGTGGATATCCGACGCATGCTGATGGACATTTCTGATTAAATCACTGCAGTGATGTTGTACCTGCTCATATGTCCTATTATGCGTGCCAATGTAATTTACCCTAGGACAAGGTCTTGCCACAGTGCAGCCTTCTCCTGCTGATTCTGGCTAGTGCAGGAAAACAGTATGTCATAATCCTGCACCAGGCTCTGGTGTATCTCTTCATCTTCTGCAGCAGAGTAGGCAGGATTTCGCTGACGCGCCATGTCCCTGAAAGAGAACACAAACAGGATATCAGCAAACTATGACAGCAAAATATGGCACACATACTATACATGATACTCAACTGTAGTGATATACTACTACTCCCATATGTAGCACGTGTGTGTCTCTTGGTGGATACACATGTACATGGCCAGATATCAGTGCTCAGCTGACACCTGTGCAACAATACCTGTCACATTCCATACAACATAGTACCAAGCCCCATCAGTCAGCACACTGAGACAGGTCCAATGCACCACCTCACTCTGGGGGTTCGTAACAAGGTACTGTATGTGGAATGTCATCCACTAGTGTGATCTGGACACAAACTAATCAGCCTGGATATACATATCCCACCACCACCACCAGCACAGTAGACTACTTTGAAATATATGTGAATAGATGGATTTTCACTTCTTAGGACTGAGATGGTATCCATGCAGCCCAGTGGGCTAGTGGAAGCCACAACCCACAATGCTGACCCCTTTGCAAATGCTTCCCATGGACATCCCCAAGAATGCATGGAACATGCACAAACAATTCTAACCCAGACCCTATGCACAAAGGTTAAGCATCCTGTCTGGTGGACCCCAGCCATAGACAAATTGTATAATGATAGAAGGAGGCTACTGCAAGACAGAGCAGAATCACATAAAGGGAAGGCATCTGTGGTCAGCACTAGTAAAAAGCTAAGTTCTCTCATAACAACATCCAAGGCCAACTCTGAGTGAAAAATGGCCAAGGACACTAAAGATAACCACAAGACCTTCTTCAGTTTTGTTAGAAACATGGACCAAAAGCCTCAGATATGCTTAGAGTTAGTACACAACTACATAAAATTCACTGAACCCACAGATATTGGCAACATTCTGGCAGACAGGTTCAGTGCAAATATCCCCCTCCCTCTCCCCCAAAAGAAGAAATACTTATCACAGCTGAATAGTCATCTCAGATGTCCAGGTGAGAGCCGCCCTCAGCAAAGCAGAACACACAGCATCAATGGGACTTGATAGTATCCCTGGATGTGTGCTACGTGAACTCCAAGAGGAGCTACAACCGCATATAAAAATGATACTTAACCTTAGCCTTACTACGGGATATGTACTTGAACACTGGCGTACAGCAACAGTGGTCCCACTCCACAAAGGAGGCACCACTACAGACCCTGGGAACTACCACCCTATAAGCTTAACCAGCCTGGTCTGCAAAGCTATGGAAAGATTCATTATGGAACTCATATACAGCGACATTGGGGACCTACACACACTTGATCCCACCCAGTTTGGCTTTGTGAAGGGCTGATCCTGCCTTTTGAACCTGGTTGACTTTTTCAAAACAGTCACCACAGCCATTGATGAAGGCAAAGAAGTCCATACAGCCTACCTGGACTTGCCTAAGGCTTTCAACACAATACTCCAATCAGGCATCATAGACAAGCTCATCAGCTTAAATGTTAATACATATGTCACATGATGGGTTGCAAACTGGTTAAACAACAGAATCCATAAAGTCAAAATTGCGGGAGCCATGTCAGACTCAAAGCCAGTCACAAGTGGTATCCCACAGGGCTCTGTCCTAGGACCCCTCTTGTTTGGCATTTACTTCTCAGATGTGAAAGCAAACATGGGCGGGTTGTGGGTGACAAAGTTCCCAGATGACTGCAAACTAGGCGCCGTAGTCGATACACCAGATGACACACACATCCTACAGACAGGCCTCACTGAAACGGACAACTGGTGCCAGAATCATGGCCTAACACTGAATGGCATGAAATGTATAGTCATCCCCTTTGCGAAATATAACGTACACACAACTTATCACATAGACATACATATAGATACAGACCAATAACACATATGGAGGGTTCACAGTATGGATACTATTAAATTGTTACTTTACATTACCTGTGTTTGTCACAGCTGATTGTGTTACCATTTGTATAGGTTCCTGCTGCTGCTAGTCCAGCTTGATACTGTCACTGATGACAGCTTCAACTTAGTTTTTCTTAGGTGTAGTTTTTGTTTGTGTTTTTTTTTTTCTTTTTTCTTTCTTTCTCTCTCTCTCTCTCTCTCTCTCTCTGCCTCCAGACAGTGCAATGTAAGTATTGCATGGGTGGACTGGGAGTACAGGATGCTTTTGTAGGTATCTGCATATGTCCATGTGATGGCCTCTGCACCAATTGTTAGCCAGCATTTGCTGATTGCATGCAGCCAGTTGTGTACTGATTGCAATTCTCACTGTGATTTCAGGACAGTGATATGAAAAGGTATGTGAGATAGGCATTGCCCTTTCAGATTTTAAGGGCGGGGACCATGCTGGTATGCTGTGGACACTGTTCTGTGAGTGTAAAGGTTAGTATCTCTCTCATATTTCAGGCTGTGTTGTAGATTAACATTTCTCCATTCATCTCTCCTGTTTCCTGTACTAAGTGTGTATGTAAACTGACACCTACAACTACTACTACTACTACTGTTAATATGGGTGTGTGTGCTTTCCTGTGGGACTTGTGGTGTAACTGGTATATAGCAGTGGCTCATGCAATTTGTTGCTATGGCTTCAATATTTGTCCTTTACATTCACTCCATGTATGCCTGCTAGGTGTCTTGACTGTAGTGTGTTGCTGTGGCTTTCCTATTTTCCATGTACATTCACACCTTGGAATGCTTGTTATATCTGAGAGGGTGTTACTGCATGCAGTGTGGTCTGGCCATGGTGTGGGCCTTGACATCTGTTAGGGTATTTGATTATGCTGCTGAGCAGGCCTCAGAGACTCTCAGGTGCATCTTTTATCTGCCTCATGGAATGGTACATATCAGTGGGGTACACCCATTCAATTGTCTGATATTCTGCAGTTGTGACTGTGGGTTATCTTGAGCGTATGTATCACTACACTATTTCTGGTGTGCAAGTGGTGCATACTTTCAGTACTTCATAGTCAACATTGCATGTGTTGTAGCACCTTTCTGCCTACTGTTTGTACATTTCACAAGGGTCTGTGGGGCATCCCTGTAACTCAGTCACTTTTGCTATGTCTAGGCTATTAACTATTCAAATATGGCAGTGTCATACCTGTCAATTGTACAGATATTTGCAGGATGTCCACATTTTTGCATCATATTTTAGTCCATATGTCATAAAACAGCTTTTTCTGTCAATTCACTCAGGGCTCAAGTAAGACTATGGTGACACACATTTCAGTTACAGACTTCGTACCCTTCCAAAACTCCACACTAATGCAAAACCTGTTACTCTCTCAACTGTCTAGGTTTGTAGGGGCAATATTTGAAATGTGTCCCTGTTTGTGGGCCTTGGCTCCACATTTCTTATTACTTAGTCTAGATGTCTTGCTGTATGAGGTTGTGAGGTAGGGGCAGTGATTATCCTGCTGTGAGTATATGTGTGGCTTGCAAGGTGCTACAGTGACATTATTACCTAGTAGCTACCAACTAGCATGGCTGTTTCTGTTCACACACTACTATTGTAGAAATCCACTACATTTGACAGTAAATATTCATGACATGATTTGTGTACTACACATCCTATATTCCCTTTACATTAATTCCTACTATTGCATGATATATTTATTGTAGCTCAATGTTCTTGTATAGCAGTCATGGCTTAGCGGTAAGTCATGCAGCCTACTGTTTCCTGGGTTCGGGACTGACAGTGGGATTTTATTTTGCTTTTGAGCAGTCTACAGGCCTTGTCAGAGTGACTAAGGCACTTTTAAGCAGTTGTAAGCAGGTTAGCGCTGGTTTGCGTGGAGCTCACGCATGCACACTGGTGTTTAGCTTCGCACACACACGTGTAACTAAGTGCACACCAGCGCACGCCCGCTTACAACTGCTTAAAGGTGCTTACTCTTGTGCACACCCGCACTATTTTCTTTGAAAGAAATGAAAATGGGGAGACAGGAAAGAGGTGAAAAAGGGGTCACTAAGAGGGTAGGACAGTAGGAAAACAAGCTCGGGATTTGCAGGAAGGGTGTAGGAAAGGCCCATAGCTGCCCATTTCTTTATCAGCAACAGCTGTGCATACATGTGTAATTTCGTGTGAAATTTGGAACATTCCACCACTGAGAGAGGGGTGAGGACAACAAAATGTGCTGTATAGCCAGTTGTAATTACCAGTTAACATGTCCAGCAGACATGTCTGCGAAATGGGCAGCTATGTATGGGGCGTAATTTTTTTGTGGGAACAGAGTGCCCTTTTTTTTTTTTTCAGGTGAGAGTGGTATGTCAGGTACGGGTAGTAGGTATAGTTGGGGAGGTTGGTAGGGGAGGTTAACAGACAAGACAGACAAGACGCATACAGGGGCAGTGTATGACACATGTGGGGGGGATACACATTTGACGGGGACGGATGTTGGGATATCTAGAGCCCATGAGCCCACAGATGGCAACAGTGGAACTGACATCCCCACCCATGGGCAGTTGCCACTGTGCCTTCACTGCCCAGGACAGGGCTGTGCTGGGGGCTGTGTAGGCTGGGCAGCAGGCACACCCGTTAGTTATACCACCTGTGCCTCGAGCTGACGTAGGGACCCAAGCACAGAGTGCCTGATCTCCCTATGCACCACACTCTGGACACTACGGAGGGTGAGTGTACGATCTCCTCCAGCCACGTTTGCAGAAGGGGGACGAGCCCCATCCCCTGCAGCACTTCCACCCGCAGGTGGCACAGGGCCACCGGAGGAGGGTCCGGCCTGGGCACTAGTGCCAGATGCAGTCGCCAGCTGAGGTGGGAGAGGTGGATCCGTTAGGGACCGCCTTCCCTGTCGTTCTGTGTTTTGTAATATTTTAGGATGGTGTGTATTAGTATCAAACAGTACCATTCAGAATTAGTTGTAAAAGCATGCATTAGTATTCCCATTAACCAAACATCCATATATTCAGAACATTAAACAGCAGGCATAACACATGTATTATTTCAACAACGGTACACAATCCAACAGCATGCAGGGTTGATTGATGGCAACAGGCCATCAGGTTCGGATGTACAAACAGGGCACATGCATTAACATACATGTAAATATTTATGAACCAACAGGACAAATGTCAACAGGTAAGATGTTCATGGAAATTAATTGCAAGTACACATACCCATTTCATGCGTAATGGATTATTTGTGGGTTTAGGGTGGGGTGGAGAAATATTACATTAAAGACTGCAATTTCATATACATATGCTGTACATTTCTAATAGCTGCAGATATATGCACCCTATAGGTCTGGCTACATTTTCCTATGTGCAAACCTAAGCATGTTGGTGATGGGAATGTTACTGTTACATTCATATACATTGCATTTTTATTCGTACATATTCAGATCTGCCTCTGTTCAGTTACAGCATCCTGCTACTTTTCATTTTTATGGCTCTAGACAACTGTGGATGGTTCATATTGCATACAAACAAAATATTTGCATATTGCTAAGGTACGGCTACATATCCAACTTGTGGGACACACATATTTCAGCTCCACTTCTATTTTCTGTGCCCCTTTCTTTCATTTCATGCTGTACTGACTGCAGTATAATTTATTCAGGAGTTAATACAACCTTTCTGGTGGAGCCATACCTCTTTCTTACACTCTCACTTCTTTTATATTTACAATTAAGGATGGTACAAGATTCTAGGCGTTATTTACATGTTTTACATGATTACAACTATCCTTTCCCACAGTCTCACTTGTGCCAGGTTTCACAGTTTAAACAGAGGGATATTACTCACACATCTGTTGTACTGAACTTGTGTGGCTGTAATATACTGGCTACTGCAGGTTATGTGCTATTACGTTACAGGTGGAACATCTAGCAGATTCTCTCTTACAGTGTTACTTGCATTTTTTAATACTAACTAACTACACTGCACTCTTTTACAAGCTGTCAGGCATTTTTTTTATTTACGGTTACAGGAAGAGGTCTACTAACCTGCCTGGTGGTGCAACTGCAGGAGCCTCTCACCATGGGCTCTGCGATTCACAGTCCGTACACCTGCAGCTGTAACATAAATGAAGTGATATTGGTAAACACATCTACATATTGTCAGCTATTTTTATTTCTTAATAAATAATTACATGTAACTTACTCAGTAGTGGGGCATTGGGCATTTGCCAGGCCTCCTGGATCCAACAGTTCAGTTGGTCCTGCTTACATCTCTTCAGGTTTGCATGGTGGTGCCGGACGTGTTCACCAGTCCTTGGTATTCCTGTGGCACTGGTGAGATCACAAGCCAAACGGTCCCACGCCTCAGCTTTGTACGCACCCCACAGGACCTGGCCCTGCATGAGTTGGGCCTCGTGATCATGGACAAGGAGCCAGACCATATATCTGGACTCCTCAACGCCCCACTGCTGTGCTCGAAAGCAACTACCCTCACCTACACCTGACATTTTGACTGCAAGTACTTTCCACAATCAGTTCTGCTGTGTATTCCTACCTATGGTGCTTATATATGCTGTTTTTCCCGCACTTATGTGTGATTGGCCAGTTTGGAAATGTATCAGCTTCACAAAACCTGCTTTGTCATGCTTCTCTTTGCATTCATTCCTATATAGCTGCTATTTCTGCATTTCTCAGTACAAATGTCCTGGCTTAGTGCTTCTGTACTTTGACTATGGTGCATAGTATCTTGGGTTCGAGTATCCGAATTGCTTTTTTTGTTCATGTCTGTCTAGACAGGCTGGGAGTTGTGTCTGTGTATAGGCTGTTTTAATTCATCTTGCTCAACGGTGCCCGCCGGTAAGCTTGTTTGCGCGGAGCTGTGCATCGCGCATACGAGTTATGTTGGTTTAAGCGTCATTTGCCTTTCAGCACATATATTGCACTCAGCTCGGCTACCGGCACACGATTGCAGCTTGTTAAAGTGCTGCTCAACCCCGGGCACTCAGTTTACACTTAGTAAACCACTGCTCACCTATAGGCAGACATACTCAGCTTGTTAGAGCGTAGCTCAGCTATGAGCAGTTCTGCATTATTTTTCTTTTATTGTCTCACATTTCTTCAACCTATATGGCCCATTTCCTTACATAGTACATAATATATGCTTATATATCTGTACATATGTGTCAGGGGATTGTTTCGTGCTTATTTCACTAAAAAAAAATGATGTTGTTGGGGCTCGAACTGTGCTTGCCTCCTCTTGAGACAACATCTCTACCGCTACACTATTTCTTCTTGGCTTACTTTGCAAATTTAGAACTTATATGCTTCTTCACTGACTGCTAACTGGGGTTAAGCAGAGGGCACACCCGCGCAAACGAGCGCACTTACGGGCAAACATTTTTATAATTAGAAAAAATATATATAAATGCTCATTTTTATGTTTTATATGTCTATAGTCTGTGGGAGCATGTGTTGTGTTGTGTTTGTTGACATTTACTTGGGCTCGCTTGTGGGTGTTTACTTTCGGGACTGTGACTCCTCTGGGGGCGTGTCCGTTTCCATGGCTCTCCCTGTGGGCACGCCCCCTTCTTACTTACATGGACTGTTTTAGCCTTAGGTGTGTGTCAGCATGCTCTCATGAATATGCAGAGCATGCTGACATCACTCTGTTTAACTGCAGCCTCCGTGTAAGACTTATAACTCTTACACGGAGGCTTCGTGAATCCTGCCCAATGTCATTCTGGGCTTTATAGAATACATTATGTAGTAAAGAACTAGCTGTTTTAGGCATGATTTTATACAATTCAGGTATGATGCCATCATTGCCTGGTGCTTTGTTCTGTTCAAGTTTGTTAATTAGAGTTTGTATGTCCGGTAAAGATATCTATTTATCTATTATTTCTGACTGTTGTTTGTTGAATGTGACATACAGGTTTTTTTTTTTTTAATCTATTGTTTTATCTTATCTAATGGTTGAAAGATCTGAAATGTTTGATTTATCATGTGAAAATGATCCCTAAATTCATCAATTATGTCATGTATATTATAAACCTTTTTAGTTTTTCTAGACAAATATATTTCTTTAATATGATTATGTTTGTTGATTCTTTTTGTTTTATTTGCAAGATTCCAATGTTTAACAACAGAAGAGGCTACACCATGACAGCTCTAAACTGAAACTCTGTTTTATTCCACTGCAGTTAAAAAGTAAGCACTTTCACATTGCTAGAACGCTTCTTCAGACAGTTTGAAGTCTGAAGAAGCATTCTAGCAATGTGAAAGCGCTTACTTTTTAACTGCAGTGGAATAAAACAGAGTTTTAGTTTAGAGCTGTCGTGGTATAGCCTCTTCTGTTGTTAAACATTGGATTTTTGTGTTCTTAAGAGGCTCCTTATCCAGTGCTGCTTTGGTTTTATTTTTTTTATTTGCAAGATTAGTTAAATGTTTCTGGTTTATTGAATAGGCTAGGAATTTAAATTTCTCTAAGGAAATCATAGTCTTATGATGTAAGATTGCACTATATTCTTCCTTTGTTTTATTTATTTCATCTCTAATATTCTCAGATGTGGACTTGTCATTAATTTTAAGATGTAATCTATCTAATTTGCTACTAAACCAGCACAGCTCCTGATGCCAAACAGCAGGACTAAACGCCTCCCAAACACACGTATGCTTGTTCTGGAAGTCAAAAGCAAAAGCAACGAGCTGTTACTAAGCCAACACATTCAGATTTTTCAGAGTCTGAAGAAGTTGGTGCAGGGCGTCGATGAAAAGCAGTATCGTGGTGCTTAATAAAATTGAAGTCGCTCATTTATTGGTGTCTTGTTTGCTTATCCCTTTGGAATTTTAAAAAGACCTGCCTCAGTGAGTTTGGATATCTGGCTGTGTTTATCTTTGATGAGTTTCACCTCTCTGACTGTGCTTATTGGAGGTGTTTAGTTCTGCTGCTTGGAATTAGGAACTGTGTTGGCTTAGTAGCAGCTCGTTGCTTTTGCTTTTGACTTCCAGAACAAGCATACGTGTGTTTGGGAAGTGTTTAGTCCTGCTGATTGGCATCAGGAGCTGTGCTGGTTTAGTAGCAGTTTGTTTTTTCTTGCTTTTGATCTTCAGTAATCTATCGGATTTGTCCTGTATTTTTTTAAGTCTTCGTCCCAGGACTTCATTTTGTTATAATACCATTTATTTATTTGTCCGTATAAGTAAGCTTTTAATGCATCCCATACATAAATGTTATGAGAGTTGGATGTTTGATTGAATTTTATAACATTTTGTGTTTCTTAATCAAAATATGTTTGAAATTCTTTTAATTGAGTTATATATGCAGGTATTCTTCTTATATGAGTGATTGGGGTGTCATTTAAATAAAGCTCAAATATAATTGTATTATGATCTGAAATAGGGCAAGACACAATCTTGGTGTTTTTTAAATCATTTATTATTTGTGTGGATATGATTACCCTATCTATTCTAGAGTATGATTTGAATCTATTAGAATAGAATGTAAATTGAGGTGAGCTCAGGTTTGTGTAGTCATGAATATATTTTAGATTATATGTATCCATGAATTGTATTAGTTGTTTAGCTTGTGAGGATATTTTTCTTTTTCCTGAAGTGCTAGAGTCCTTTTCATTTAAAACACAGTTAAAACCCCCTGCCATAATAATATTACCCTCAGACTGAGATACAATTTGGTTCAGTTGTTGTTTAATAGTGCTGGTTCCAATACCCGGTAACCAATAATTGTTTACTAAAGTGAACATTTTTGTATTTATTTTAATTGTCACCAAGCACAACATCCCTTTATCATCTTGATAAGATTTAATAATTTTAGGTAAAGGGAGAGTTTTATTCCAGAGAATTGCTACTCCTCTTTTCTTTTTAGAATGTTCAGAACTGGCAATGACTATATATTTATTAATATTTAAAAAGTTGATATTTTCTTTTAAAAGATGTGTTTCTTGTAGAAATATTATGTTTGGTTGGTGTATATTTAAGTATTTAAGTAAACTTCCTCTTTTAATAGGGTTATTCAGACCATTTATGTTGATTGATAAACCTTTTAGTGAAGTCATAATATCTCTATAAATGAGTAAGAAATTATTGTGATTTGTGTTATCTTGATTATGTTTTATATAATCCTCTCCAAAATATTTATGTAAATTATAGTATTTGTCTGTTACCATGAGATATACTGTATGTGTTATACAATTCTTGCAACTTATAATTATATGCATTTGAATTAAGATGGATGTCAGGAAGAACTTATTAATAAAATTGAATGCAGTGTAAATGTGATAAAAAAATGGGTTAGCTACCCACCTGGAGTTATAAACTCCTTGTCCCAGTGGCATCAGCTACTCGGATCAAACCCCTACCCAGCAGCAGCAAAAAACAGTCTCCACTTTATATAAATGTGAGATAGGTAAAATAATAACTCTATATATATTTACATATTCATTAAAACAAGTTGAACAGATCTGTAAATCAGTGTAACTCATCTGATATTGCTTGTAACAAAATGCCATTCGGAATAAACCTCTAACTATAGCAACTAAACATAACCTTCACTATATATGAATGTTAAACATACAAAATATTAACTCTATATATGATTGAATATTCATTAACACAGGTAAGGCATAGTTATAATCAATATAACTCATGAAGTATTGCTTAAACCATTTCGTCTTTCAGAACTGACCTTTAAACAACAGCAACAGAAAATATCTTCTTTGTATATAAAAATTAAACAGATTAAATAATAACTTCATATGTGATTATATGTACCTTAAAACTGGTCTGAAATCTATGAAAGCAGCATTCTGATATAGAAGCCTGTCAATTGAAGTTACTACTAGCCATTTAACACATATTTATTTATTTATTTATTTTATTTTACATTTGTTGACCGGGAATATCCGACTGGATACATGTCCATTTTCAGCGGAGGCCCGGGGAGAAAAGCTCCACATAGACAGTAATTTACATTCATATGAAAGAGAATATGCTACTTATTTTGATAATTAATACAAAGGTACAAAAAGACGTATGAACAGAGAATATACTACTTCTTTCTGAAGATTAATATGTAGGTACAAAGAGACATGCGATTGTTTACAATTAAGATTTAGAAGGAAAAAATGTCAGAGTAATGCTAGATGCAGAGAAGAGCCTTGAGGAATTCCTATGGAGTCGTAGGGTTATGGAGGGTAATGGGTTTAGTCTGGTTTGGAACATTGACAGAGCCACTGTTTTTTAAAGTGAAGGGATAGATTTTTCTTGAATTTGGATAGAGAGGTGATTGTGGTGAGTTGAGGTGGAAGGGAATTCCATATTTTACCAATGGAATTTGCAAACAGCGAGTCACCTCCATAATTACAGGATTTGACTGTTTGAGCAAGTAGCCTATTTGCTGAGCGCAGACTAGTTAGGTTTAGGTATGGGGTGATTAAATTACGCAGTGCAGGAATGGATTCAGGTTGAGTGAGAATTTTAAAAGCTACTGTTAGTTGGGTCTGTTGGAGTAGGTTAGGTAGTTCAACCCAGCCAAGGTTGTGCAGGTTGATACAATGATGGGTTTTGTAAGGCATGCCAGTAACAAATCTAGCAATATGATTATAGCAACCTGAGAGCTTATTTAGGTCTGATTTGTACAGGTTGGTGAGTATGGGGGAGGCATAAAGGAGTGAGGAGAGGAGATGAGACCGGGCTGTAGCCTCTCTTGCCTTGGGTGTTAGAAAGGATCTTATTCTATAAAGAGACCCCAGTTTTTTGTTAACTGTTTTAATAGTTTGGTTAATGTGAAGGTCGAATCTGAGTTTGTTGTCTGTGGTAACACCTAGTAATTTGGAGTTTGAGTCTGGGGATATAGTAGTGCCATTTTTGGATTGAACAGAAAAGAGTATAGAGGAAGGTTTATGGGTAGGATGGAAGAGTAATAGTTTGGTTTTTTTAGGGTTAAGAATCAAATGGCGACCTAACAACCAGTCTTCAACTGCAGTCAGACAGTCTTGGGTTTTGGATAATAGCTTAGTTGGTGACCTGTCCGAGTTTATTAGTGTTGAGTCATCCGCGTATTGAATGCAGGAGGTCTCGGGGATGACTGTGTGGAGGTCATTTATAAAAATAGAAAAGAGTAGGGGTCCCAGGATGGAGCCTTGGGGAACCCCTGTGGAGTTAGGTAATAGGGGCGAGAGCTTGTTTTGCCAAAGTACGGCTTGATTTCTATCGGAGAGATAGGCATGAAACCACTTAAGTGTTGTGTTGTCAAGATCGAATGTTTTTAGAGTGTTGTGAAGTAGTTGATGGTTGACCATATCAAAGGCCTTTGATAGGTCCAGAAAGAGAGCGGATGACATGTTTTTGTTGTTCTTGTTGTGGTTTATCGTGTCGGTGAAAGACAGGAGGGCGGTAGTAGTGCTGTGTTTGGGCCTGAATCCATGTTGTGAGGTAGTTAGAAGCTTGCTCTGGGTTAGGTAGTGTACAAGTTGTTTGTGTATACATTTTTCCATGATTTTAGCAAGTGGTGACAGTATAGCTATTGGCCTGTAGTTGGATAGATCTGTAGATGTCCCGCCTTTGTGGAGAGGGATGACGTGGGAAATTTTCCAAATTGAGGGGATAGATGATTCCGTTATGGTGCGGTTGATTAGGATGGAGATGGGGTAGGCTATGACCTCTGCAGCTTTTTGTAGATAATCAGCTGGTAGAAGGTCAGCAGCAATGGTAGTAGGTTTTAGTTTCTTCAGTAGGGATCTAATGAAGGAAGTGGAAACAGGTTGTAGGTGGAAGGAGGGTTCTGACTTTAGGGTCGAACTAGTGGTAGAGGGGCTGGTGGGAGGCTGTTGTGCAGCTAAGGATTTGATAACATTGATAAAGAAAGAGTTAAATGTATTGGACACTTCTTCAGGACTTTTATCATTTAGGTCAGCTGGAGTTGGAGTAGTGGTTTTGCCTGGATGGAGGAGGTTGTTAATACCTGCCCAAAACTTTTGGGGATTATGTTGGTGTTTATCTTGCAGTTGATGGTAGTAATTCTTTTTGTCTAGTAAAATAGATTTTTTTGTCACGTTTCTAAGTTGTTGGAAGTAAATTCGGTCTAGGGGAGCTTTGGAGGCACGCCATTTGTCCCAGGCTTTGTTTCTAAGTTTGATTTTGGATTTAGAGTCTTTTGTTAGCCATGGAGCAGTCAGGTTTTTGACCTTGGTTGAACGTATGGGGGCATGGGAATTGAGTATGTTTGTAAAGGTGGAGTTAAAGGTTGTTACGGCTTCCTTGAGAGGGAGGTATTTAAGATTAGACCAGTTACAGGACTGTAGCTCTAGCTGGAATTTAGCGAGGTCAAATTATTTAGTGTTCCTGATCGATTTATACACTGGTAGTTTACATCTCCCTACCTTATATTTCTCTATGTAGGTTATGAGATGATCACTGAGTTCATTTGGGAGAGTCCCAGATTTATATGCATGGGACGGACTGTTTGTGAGTATCCAGTCAAGAAGACTTTCTATATGCTATATGTTGGTGTAATATTTAAAACAAATCAATATGAGTATCATTAGAGTGAAAGGTCAGGTGACACCTTAAGCACTTGTGATAGAAAATGCCATCATGCATTAAGTGAGCTTATTTTAACCCATATTATTTTCTATCTAGCTATCAGCATCTGAATGGAAAATTAATTGTAATTTGTAATAAGATTAGTTTATCCTGTTAAGTAAGACACAACAATATAAATAACATGGGATACATTAATTTAAAAGAAAAAAATGCACACTTCCTTTTCCTTTTCCTTTTTTTCCCTTCCCCTTCAGTTTACCATAAACATAAATAAAAATAAGATAATTGAAGATTTCTTTCTTGAGAATCATACTGAGTCCAAGTGGTGTAGTCAGCAAGTTTAAAATACATTTTTAAAGTAAATACAACATTTCCCAGTGTTTCTGATGCTTTTTCAATGAAATTACATGTACTGACTTCCTGGTTGAGCAGGTCAACTAGCTCTGGCGTCATCAAAAAGCGTCACAATGTTGTGGAGTTCATTCAAGAATGCAGAGAAGATTTTTAGTGAAAATAAGGTAGTTCATGAAGAAATAAGCTCTTGGACATCAAGCTCAAGCTTCACAAAGTTTCTGGAAGATGTTTTTTTCATCATTTTGAGTGAGAAAAAAGCCAAAAATAACAAGTATGTAACTGTATTTAAAATGTATAGGGAAAGGTCATATGAGTAACATCTGCATGCTTCCCATAGCCTGCTCACACATGCACAGCTAGTTTGAACTGTCCTTTACAAAAAACAGCACCGCATAACTCCAAATGTAGCAGGAAGTATTTTAAATAAATCACACATCCTTATTAATCCATTTTATATTCACATGACAGAAAAAAAGTATATTTAAAAGTGTATTTAAAACTGTAAAGCAGTTCACTTATTAATCATATAAAAATGTTAAGGGATTGTCAGATCATATTATCCCCATATGAATTTAACATATATACAAGTTTTAAATTAATTTTTAGGGTATACACTATAAAAAAAACAGTGTTCAGTATGAATTACAGAGAATGATAACTGAATGGGTGGTGAGCTCTTATTTACTACTAACTATGTAGGTTTAATTGATCTGACTGTAAATAGTTAAAAAAAATAGAGATTATAAAGGGAATCTCGAATGTTTATATATAGGAAGTACTTATTTTACTGTCACAATGACACAATTTTTTACCCTTCACTCTTAAGATATCTTTATAACAATACCCATAACTATATATTTACCATTAGAATACACTTCTATCTCAGTATAAGTTAAAATGAAATTATGAAATTATGTGTATACTTAAGGTCATGTGTGAATGGCATGAAAAAAGGAAAAAGCAGGCTTACCTTGTAAGTGAAAAAATCAACATATAATTAACACAGTGACAGTGTTTCCAGAAACATAACAAACTGCAAACATAGATATTTAAACCACTTGTTTCTTAGTCTTTTTTGTTTCTCCGAAGTCTTCCAAGTGGGATTAGAAGCCATTCTCTTAAGCGTGGGATTAGTCCATTCCATCTCTTCTGTTTTTTCCAGGATCTTATGGACTTTTGCATAGTTTAGAGCTGATTCTAAGTCTTCAAGCATTTTGGGACCTTCCGATGAGAATATCTTCAGCTTTGCAGGGAACAAAAGGTGTGTTTTCACCTGTGCTTTCTTCAATTCTTTTATCAAAGGTAAGAATATTTTTCTTTTTGCTATAATGGCTGATGAATAATCATTATCAAAACGTATCGTAGCTTCTTTTAATTTAACTGGTGACTTGGACCAGGCAGTTTTTAACACTAATTCCTTGTCTGAGGATGAGAGGAATTTGACAATGATAGATCTAGGTTGCTTTTTGTTAGCAGGATTCTCTGTGGCAAGGGAACAATGTGCCCTCTCAATACCAAAGGACATAGCTTCAGTAAGATCAAGAGTCTTAGGTAACCAAGTATTGAGAAAGTTAGTCATGTTGTTCTCTTCTGTGCCTTCTGCTAGTCCAAATATTCTTAGGTTATTGTGTCTGGATCTGTTTTCTAGATCATCTAACTTATTTTGTAGAGAAGTATTTTGTTTGAGTAAGAATTCTACATTGTTTTCATTTTCAATAATTCTTCCATTCATATCAGTCGGAGCTTCTTCAATACCTGTTATCTGTGATTTTTGTTGTAACAAGTCTTGGTGAAGTAAATCCATTTGTTTGGCAGTTTTTTCCTTGAAATTATCTATTTTCATATCCAGCTTATCAATTTTTGTAGTAAGATCCTGTATATTTGTTATCAAAGTCTGAATCTCTCTTTTGAGGCTGGAATATTGGTTGCTGGATTTAGTGAAGCTCATGATGAATTCTTTCAGATGAGGAGAAATTATCCAGGAATAATTTGACAAGAAATTCTGCCTTTTTTTGTTTTTAACTAGATATTATTGTAGATGAGGTTAAGTTCTTTCAAATCATATATAAAGGTATTTTCAGTTTTTAGTTTGAAGGCAGAAGTCCTGTCAGAATAATATTTCTTTAGTGGAGCTGTTGAAATCTGCTGCTACTCAGGGCCCACGCCCCTCATAAACATATAATTTAATAACAACCTCACAAAATATACCTGACAGCTGGAAATGTGTAGCCATCATACCTATCCACAAATCACATAACCCCAAAGATGCTTGAGACTCTGTATACATTGCCTTCATACTTCCTCTAGTAAAAATCTTTGAAA
Source organism: Protopterus annectens (assembly GCF_019279795.1). NCBI lineage: Eukaryota > Metazoa > Chordata > Ceratodontiformes > Protopteridae > Protopterus > Protopterus annectens. Next base: position 1,705,088,602 of record NC_056726.1, on the reverse strand, counting down.
AAAACAGTGTGCAAACAATTAATGGTCCAAGTCTCCAAATTTACCTTCTATCCAAAAGCAACACAGTTTTAGAGAATGTTGCAGCAATCAAACAGCAACATTTTTTGTAAACAGTCGTATGTCTGATTCGGTGGAGAAAATAAACTTACAGGAGCATTCTTCATAGATTAAAGGCATTCATTTAAATTATTAAACTGTTCTGTTCTCATCAAGGCCTTGCAGAACTTCAGCATAGCTCAAACATTCCTACAAAGGTCTCTTTTTACCAATGAAAAAGAACATTTACAGTTCAGAATGGCAACACAAATTCAGATAATGAAATCTTTTCAGTGGGCATTCTAAAGGGCCCACACTAGGTCATTTGCTATAGTCTATCTTCATTATCCAAGTATCATTTGAATTCATAGTAATAAACTACACATTTCGTATAGATTAAATAATTATTGTCACATCAGACATCTCTATGATGAAGGTTCAACAGCACTTACTAAAGGGGCAGGATTCACGAAGGCTTGCATGGAGTGTAAGAGACGTGCAACACTCCATGCAAGCCTTGCGATCCAGGAACAGCCCTAAACTCCATGTAAGAGACCAGCTAAAACGTCTCTTACACGGACTGGGCGTGGACATGCTAAATACCTCACTTGCATCTGAAAGGTATGCAAATGAGGTATATTAGCGATCCACAAAGCAGAAACCAGTCCGTGTAAGAGATGTTTTAGCTGCAGAAATGTACTCAGTTGACAACTGAGTATGTTTCTGCAAATTCCACAACGGAGCCATGTCATCTCCAAAAAAAGGGTGCATATGACTCAGGCAGCATGCCAATGGCCAAATATGTGGCCATTGGCAATATAACCCGATGCCAAAATAATAAAAATATAATTTCGTAGCCCTGTGCAAACGGGCTGCGCTGTATAAAACATGAAAATGAATGTTATAAACTGACAAATGTGGGTTTCATGCAATACATGGAATGACAATGCAGGGACCAGCAGAAAAAACAACATGGCCACCGTGTAGTGGTTGCTAAGGGGGGAAGCTGAGTCTAAGACTTGTAACTAAGCATTAGTAGGCAATCTCATGTAAATGAGGGTTCGGATACTGAATCTCACAGTCACATAGCAAATGAGCACAGTCTGAGTAGTGTAAGAGATACATAAGTGGGAGGAATAGAGTAGGAGATAGGTGACATCACAGGGGGGAATGGTAGAAAGAAATGCAGTTCATTGGAGGCCAGTGTAACATGACAGATGACAGGCACAGATAATGGAAAGAGGTGTGCCACTAGATAAGTCATGGAAAGTCAAGAAATGGAAGGTGTACACTGTTACTTACACCAAAGTGTCTTGCTGGGCGTGCATGCACACGTGTGCACACCATGAAGCGCATGTAGGGCAGTGTGCGCGCGTGTAATGCAGACTGAGCATGTGGGAGCATGTTGGGAGATGTTTAACACTGTTTGCGTGGGTGTGCGCACGTGTAGGGCAGGCTGAGTATGTTGCAGGCTGTTGGCAGACGTGTAACAGTGTTTGCGCGAGTGTACACACGTTTTAACCCGAATAAGTAGATTCTGAACCATGTAAGCACGTGTGCGCGCATGTAAGCCACTGTGAGCGTGTTTCTGATAGTATGCACGTTGCTCCCCCCTGAAGAAACAGAGAGGAAAAAGGAAGCAACATAATTAATAGGAAGCTAGCAGGGATAACTGCTGAAGCTAGCAGGTGAAAACAATTAGATGCAGGCAATTACACAGGCAGAATAGTAGCACAGCCCAGCACTTAAAACTCTGCAAACAGTAGTGCAGGATGTTTCCCTTAAGAGACACTGCAAGACAGGAGTAAGCTAATAGAAGTGAAAACTGAAAAAGCTGAACTCAGAGCAGAAATGTTAGGGGCTGCCATAGCTGTCATAATGAGACATAGGCGACTTGCTGAGGGTGGTGACAATGCAGACGGTGCCAGACAACCCACAGTGAGGAGACGGAGAAGAGTGTACAGGCCCAGGGTCACCTACCACAGGTTACATGAGCTGGAGATAATAGAGTGCTATAGAGTGGACAGAGAGCTCCTGCAGCAAATTGTTGAGCTGTGCAGGCCATGCCTCACACACAGAACCAACAGAGGGTAACCCATCCCAGTGGAAACCAAGGTATGTGTTGGCCTAAGAATACTAGCAACAGGTACCTTCCAGAGACCAACTGGCGATATGATGAGGATATCACAGGCATCGGCCTCCAGGGTACTGCACCAGTTCCTGGATGCCATGTCAGCACATGTCGGTGATCATGTATATTTCCCTAATGCCCGTGAGGTATTGGCCAGCAATATGCGTCTCTTCCAGCAAATAGCGGAATACCCTGAGGTACTGGGTGCAATAGACTGCATGCACATATGCATCAAAGCACCAGCTGGTGAGGGGGTAGGGCCTACATTAACAGCAAGAGCTTCCCCTCCATCAACTGCCAGTTCATGTGTGGTGCCCAGGGCATAATAATGAATGTGTGTGCTGGCTGCCCTGGGAGTTACCACGATTCCCACATCTGGCATTTGATGCAGCTGTACCAGACATTTGCAAATGGGGCCATCACACACGGACACCTAGTGGGGGATGCAGGTTATGCACTGGAGCCGTGGCTGATGACACCCATCAGAAACGCACACACACCTGAACAGGAATGCCATAATGAGGCACACGCACAAACACGTAATGTAATAGAGCGTGTGTTTGGGCTACTCAAGTCACGGTTCCGGTGTCTGGACACATCTGGTGGAGCCTTGCGGTACACACCAACTACATGTACCCAAATTGTCATGGTATGTGCTATGCTACATAATATGATCTTGTGAAAACAGCTGCAGCAGGACCAGCATAGGGCCGGGCCAAACAGCCTCCCACCATTGCCAAGGCCATCACAGGCAGAGCGTGACTCTGAGGAGGAACAACCTGAGCCTACCCCAGTAGGCAGAAGGAGGTATGCCCAGTATGCCCTGGCCTTGGCAAAGAGGCAACGCATAGCACATACACTGGCTCAGTAGGAACCCTGGGAATGATACCCCCTCTGACTCACTCAAATAATAACATGGATGCCTAAAATGACATGGCCTGCTCACAAACATGTACAGGGAAGTGTAATATGCGGATCCGACAGAGGCAGCCCTGCAGCACCACCTGAGGCATGAATGCTATGTGTTAAGTAATGTAACACCATGTACTATATGCACACCTGAGCACCCTGACTAACATCCACCCTCACCAAGCATGAAGCAACAAAATGACGATGGGATGATCAAGTGCAATAACTGGCTGAAGTAATGCAGTTAGTCAAAGGGGAGCCAATGTGTTTCAGGCTGGGAAGAGATGCGGAGCTTGACATGATGCACCACCTGCTAGGGGTGGTGTGCACCTATCATGCCATGCCCCATGAATACTGGCAAAGGCTGTCAGTACCGACAGCATGCCCTGAATAGGTAAGTCTCAAAACACAAACCCACCTTCATAGGTTCTACAAGGGATAGGAACCTAGATGTAATGCTACCCAATGACAGATGTATAAACAGCAAGATGTGAGCAGTGTAAACGCACACAGTATGGAGAATGTAGATACCAGTCCTGTAATAGAGAACTGGGTCAATGCTCACATCAGCACCCTAACACTACCAGGTCACACCTCATACTGTGATGTACAGCCGCAAAACATGGAACAAGCTACAAAAGGAGGGTGACTAGCAAGAAATGGCAAGGATAACCACACCCCCATGTTGGTACCACAACAAGAAGCAGCATGGATTAGCCATGGTCAAATACCAATGGCTAAAACTGCCTCCCGGTATATAGCCTGCTGCAGACTACTGTCCTAATACCAGGAACTGCACCTGGCCTATGTCGGAATACATGAATATATCAAGCCCCCCAAACCACATTATATTGCTTGACTGAAAATACCCAGACATGCACCGGGAGCATTATTCTAGCACCAACATAGTAGGAGAAAAGTACCCAGATTCCATAAACCAAAATGCCCAGGAACAATGTACCACTCCCACAAGAGGGGTAAGCATACTGGATGTGATAATCAGCAAAATGTGTACTGGATGGCAAGATGAGAAGTGTACCCCTCACTGGTAAGACCAGACCATAGAGTAATCACACTGGATATACACATCCCGACCCCAGTCCCTGGCCAGAATACCACAGTGAAAAACATTTGTAAAGCATAGGTTGCAGCCCTCAAAACCGATGTTGAATCCACAAAAGGCCCTGTGCAAGTGCAGAATATGGGACACACCACAGAATATGTTATACAGGCATTCCATGAACACAGCCAGGAATGCTTGGAGTATGCAATCACAAATAACAACAACACATAATGCCATACATGCAGGCATCTGGCATGCTGGCCCCAGCCATTACCAAACCATGCAAGAGAATGAGGAAGCTACCACATGATAGAGCAAACATAAAAAGGGAAGTAATCACTGACCAGTAGTATGGCAATAACATATGTCCACACATACAATCCACTAAGTCCAGCCACAACAAGTAGAATCTGTGAATCCAGAGGCAATGTGACACCAGTCCCAAGTACACAGACAACCACAACACCCCCCAATAAATACAAATATATGTGATAGATGCATCCATGTATCCAAACCAGAGGTTGAGCTCCACCAACTCAGTACTGTCAAAACTAGTCAGGAGGAGAAGGCAACCACATACACCACAAACTCAGTCCCACATAGACCTACCACAACTGTAAACCAAACACATAAACACAGACAAATATTCCCGGAGGCCTTAATTACAAGCACACCACACCAACAGAAGCCTCCAAAGCAGATCATAAGCAACCACAACTTTCAAACATAGCACATGCAACGAATAGTATGCAAAGCTGGTGTGCCAAACAGTCACAGGCCAGAAGGAGAAACAACATGCCTGATACAGTCGTAATAGGTGCTTGTATAGGCAGACACACTGCTGTCCCACTCACCAGACTGACAAGGAAAGGGTAGAGTAAGTTGCCTGTAGGCTGCCACAAAATGCCACATAACACAAGTATGCAGGTCACCCCAAAGCAAGCAGAAATATGATGCACTCAATGTCCATGCTGGTGTGAATTACCTGAGATGTACCTCCCTGGTCAACATCAAAAGAGACATGGATGGTCCCTCTGAGTATGTACCCCATGGCGGTATGACACTGGCTGTGTGCAGTATCCAACCCTCACCAAGAATGATGCCACAGTACAAACACAGAATGCTCATGTTTAACAGCTGGCACAGTTACAGCTGTCAGTCCAAGAGGGTCTAATGTGTGTCTGCTTGAGATGTCAAGCATGACAAGCCATGCTGCTGTTCCAGGGATGGCTTGCAGCTGTTACCCGTGTGCATCTGGATACTGGATAAGGCCTCTGCCGCCTCCATAGAGCCGTATGTAGGCAAAGCTAAAAAGACTACCCACCACCCTAGAAAACATAAGTGGTAGGAAACATAAGGGTAATGCTGACCAATGCCAGATGTGTAAACTGCAATATGCATGCCCCTGAGGCACTTCCCATTATGGAGAACATTGATGTCTGTGCAGTGACAGAAGCCTGCTGCAAGCCTAGTGATAGCACACCAGCACTACTAGGTTATACCACATATCATGTGTTATGGCCCCAACACCTGCACCAAAACATCAAAGGAAGGGGAGTATCCATATGTAGCACAGACACCCATATTGCCAGGTAACTGACAATGCACAAAGCAGCGGAGACCACCCATGTGCACATAACTGTAGTCAAAACTGCTGTACAGTCTGTAGCATGCAACAGACCACACTCTCACACACAAGAACTCCACCCAGACATCCGAAGACACTGGACAGTATGAATGTCCCACCAAATACCAGACAAGGTACACACAAATTACCACATAGGTGTCAAACCATTATGTATGCAAGGAGTAATCAGGGACCTAGGGACACAGGTCGACATTAATCTGTCATGTGACACCCACAATGCCAATGTGGCTATGAAGATTGTCGATACTGGACACCATATCATGAAAGGATTCACAGCAACATCAACAGAGGTCACTGTGCCGCTGTACTGTTCCCTTATCAGACCCATAATCTAGTACAATGACTCATATGGGATGTATCATATGTGGCACCTTCAGCGGTACGGAAGACCTCATAGTTACCCCACCAACAGGATAAAGGGTGTGAAATATATGTCATATGCTGCCTGGCTGTAGACACCCCAGCTGACTGCAGTCACACACTGCCTACACAGAGGCATTGTATGTCTGTTGTACAAGGCCATTTCCAACACAGGAGTAATGGACATGCTACACCACAGGAAATCAAAGTCATTGGAGCTGTGAGAGTCACAGATGTCAGCCTCAACACATAATGAAATAAGATGTGCTGGAGGGACAGATACATAACCCAGAGGCCCCCCACACCCAGAAACAGGATCCCAATCCATGGTAGGCAGAGCCCCTCACTGACACCCCTCAACAGGAATATTGCCAAGTGGATGGATGACCGTACATGTATACTGGGGGTCCTCACTGTGTCACGACCAGACAGAGGCACAGTGAAGAACTTCATAAATGGCCATAATTGAACATAGCAAGGGGTGGCGAAAGACACACACACACGCTGGCTAAGCTTACTAATGGCCTAGGGTGTATAGCCTAGTATGAACCCATGAACCTATGAAGATACAAAACGTACAGGACACTAAGGATAATCACAAGGCTTACCCAACTGATGGTAGGAACCATGTTGGGCATCCACAGATATGCTCCGAATCACACAGATATTACAAACAGCATACCAAACACGCACACATATTGCTAACATACAACCTGTCAGGTGTAGTGCAAACACCCCCCCCCGAGTGCAAAATACCTATCCCAGCAGACTGATGGTCCCCTGACATTGCAGATGCTGAGGTAACAGCCATCATCTGCAAAGCAGAACACACAGCAGCAAAGGTATGTGATGGTGTCCTGTGCCGAGGCCAACATGGACTCCAAGAATAATGGAATGCCAAATCACACTACTGCCCAATGTCAGCCTTACCACAGGATATGTACCCAAAGAGCAGTGTACAACAACAGTGGTCCATCACAACAAAGGTGTTGCCTGAATGGATACTCCAAACTACCACCCCAGGATCCTGACAAGCTTGTTCTGCACAGCTATGGAAAGGATCAGTATGTACCGCAGACTGAAGGCTATTGTGGACCTACTGATACTGGACCCTACACAGTGTGGCTGTTGTAACTGCAGAACCTGCCCCTAAACATGTCTGACCCATTTGAAGCAGTCATTAAGGTCATTGATGAGGGCAATGTGGTCCACACAGCGTAGCTGGACCGTGCACATGCTTCTAGACAATACCGTACCAGTTCAGTATGGATATGTTCAGCAGCTTAAATATATACCCCTATGTCAGTAGAGGGGTTGCAAACCAGACCAAGGACAGAACTGACATGGTCAGACATTCCGCATCCATGACAGACTACAAAGCAGATATGAGTGGCATCCCACAAGGCCTGGTCTTGGCCCCCCCACCCCCGTTCTGTATATATGTCCCATAGGTATAGGCCAACATGGAAGGACTGTGATTGAACATGTATGCAGAGCAGTACAAACAGCCCACCATATCCAACCCCCAACTGACACAAGCAACCCACAAAAGGGCCGCCTACAAACAGACAACTGTAGCCATAGCCATGTCAGCAAGCTAATTGCAGAACTGTGTATAGACAATCACCGTGGATCTACAGTAAGTGCCCACAAATTACCACACAGGTGTTAACCCATGAGGTACCTAACATGTAATGTGAGACGTGGGTACAAAAGGTGATAAATATCCTGCACTGGACAAACATGTGGCTGTAGTGTTCGCAGAAACATGTACCATATACCCACCCAAACATGAAGGTTGGCAGATGTAGATAAGGGGAACTCACTGTGGCTCTGCAGCCATCCTCCATCAGCATCACAACTGACTACAATAGCCCCTGTGGGATATACTGCAGCAGACACCTCCATCAACTGTAAAGTCCACAACAGTATCCCACCAGGGGTAGCAAAGAGCATGAACAGATGCCATGTGTTGCCTTAGTAAACAAACTGCAGCCCCACACACCGCCATCCATCCCAGCTACAGGAAAGCTGTGCCTGACGTATGAAGCCATGTCCAACCTAGAATGAATGAACATATTGGACCTTGTACAATCTGAATGGCAGTGAGCTATGCACATGAGAGACCTGAACCCCACCACTGACATACATAGGACAAGCTGTACAGAATGATCCATAACACAGAAGGCACCCCCACTCTTCAGTAAACTCCTGGTACAGGTCAGCCAGAGAGCCACATATCAACACCCCTATAGAGGAATCCTGATGAGTGTATGGGAGATGGTAGGCTAACCCTGTGTATCACTGTTATGTCAGAGGTAGACGGAGGCACAGTATACTAACCATGACATATGTCATGGCAAACTCCAATTACAATGTGTGTCGAAGGACAAACACACCCTGTGACTAGCATCAGAAATGGCCTAGGGAACATTGCTAGTGTTTGCCAATGTCCACCCATGTTGTGGAATACACTAGCAATGTTGGACGAGCCTGGTGTAGGTAGTCCATATTTGAACATATTGCAACATGGTCATATGTGCACAACTGGCCCCTACACAGTCTGCTGTGCTCACTATGAAGGTGTCAAGCAGTCATAGGACTAAAGCCCAGGATACTGTCCACCACAGTGAAGGTACTGAACCAGTACACTATACGATACTACAGTGTTAGGTCATTATGAAAGTATGTTGAGAACTGTCTGCAAAGTATCCCATGCAATCCCTGCAGGCACAGTATAATCCCTGTTGTGGCAGACACAAAGCAGTTAGCCAGTTAGTACACAACATGACACCCAACACACAACCATAAACGTGAGATATCGTTGAAGTTCACACACACCCAAATATGTGGTGGACTTCAGAGTGCAACATATGGAAAGCTCACACTGGGCATGCTCGTACACTTTGATAAATGAGGCATATGTCAGACAACATGCCATGGAAAGGCTGTACCTGGCATGCTCACACACTTAGGCCATATCTCCGTTTAGCAGTTGGCCACACATATCTGGTATTTGTACGTGTCAGTCCAGGAACCAACCACAACACAGCAATCAGCCCAGTGCACACAGTAAATGACCACAGAGACATAAGTGGTATAGTGGATCGCCGTCATATGCAAACATCTTCCACAGATACACAAGTTGGTCATAGGAACAGGGAATGCTATGGCAATAAAGGCCTGCAAACAGTAGAACAGCACAACAAATATTGTGCATCCGACAATTGAACATATGGGTGTAGAGGTCAATACTAGGCTTGTTGCCCTAGGGAATGACAGCTCAGCCAGAGCGTGCTTGGCATCTGCATTCCCAGGACAGTAGGCTACTGTGCCACTGTAAAGTAGGTCACAGAAGGCAACATGTGAGGCTAGTGAGCTGTGCCTCTGTCAAGCAGGGGCACTGTGGAGGTCCCAGGGATTGAATGTGCTAAGCCACAGCCATGTTGTCGGTGTGTGCTGTGAGAGAGTTGCTGAGGATCTCTGACAGTAGGTGTCTGTCAATAACAGACTGAGGGGAGCCCTATCTGCATTCTCTGGACAATTCCACTGTCAATACTGTGTTGTAATGAGTATGTGTGAATGAAGTGCCATGCCGGAACTGTTCACAGATGTCCTCCCTCTGTGGGCTACAGCTCTGCAATGTATTAGGTCACTCTGTCTGTTGTACGGCGCATATATGGCTGGTGTACAGCTGACAGGTGTCTTGTTGTGGAGCAGTCATGGGTATATTTGGGATAGCATGACCAACGCAAACCGTACACATGCTCATAGAATGCAATTGTCAAGGATTATGCTGAGTGGCCAGTATAGTCCTCCAGCATGGGTCCTCTGAAGTCATCCACCCCAGTCTACACAAGTGTAGAGTCTGCTTCTGCTAAATACAGTTTGTGTGCAGTGACAACCTTGCCTGGGGGTGGAGATGGGATATGGATGTCCAGGGAAAGGTGGGTATGGTCAGATATCAACAATGGTGGTCTACCTCTGGTGTGGAACAGTGAGTACCCACGTTGCAGATGGACAGGTGCAATATGTATTCCCCCATGTGGCTGTGGTGTGTGGTTCTGCCATAGCACATGGACCCACAAATTGTAGTGGCTGTAGGGTAAAGAGGTAGAGGCCTGAGTAGTTCTCACACACAATATGCCTGTACCTGATGCTAACAACTGGAATGGTGTATGTGAACACCTGCATATCCTGGCACTGTTCCCAGGGAAGCTAAGTGTGTGTCCTGGATGTGGGTGTGGTGTTCTGGACTGGTTGTGTTGTGTGTTACAGGTCCTGTGGTCCCAAAGCATGGTATAGAACATAACCTGCCAGTGCGATGTGCATATCTGGCCCTGACGTAGGTGGCTGCAAATGCATATATATGCTATCCCCCACCTGACAGGTAGTACTACATCTACATACCTCTGTAGAAATAAAGATGTCAGCACCCTCTAAATACTACAGGTGCAGAATCGATACCCAGTAATTTGGATAGTGCGCTCCGCTAATGCGTCTCCTTCAAGTATCATAATATAGTTAGATAGGGGTTCGAATCCTGCAAATGCTCAGTGTGTGTGGGTGAGTGGGGTTTGTGTGTGTGAAAGACTGTGAGAGGGAAATGTCACTTTTGGCAACTGGGAAAACACATTACAGGATGCACATTCCCCTTTCTAAACACTGATGATGTCAGCACCCTATAAGTACAGCAGGAGAAAGAAACCCATTGGGGGTGGAGATGGGATATGGATGTCCAGGGAAAGGTGGGTATGGTCAGATATCAACAATGGTGGTCTACCTCTGGTGTGGAACAGTGAGTACCCACGTTGCAGATGGACAGGTGCAATATGTATTCCCCCATGTGGCTGTGGTGTGTGGTTCTGCCATAGCACATGGACCCACAAATTGTAGTGGCTGTAGGGTAAAGTGGTAGAGGCCTGAGTAGTTCTCACACACAATATGCCTGTACCTGATGCTAACAACTGGAATGGTGTATGTGAACACCTGCATATCCTGGCACTGTTCCCAGGGAAGCTAAGTGTGTGTCCTGGATGTGGGTGTGGTGTTCTGGACTGGTTGTGTTGTGTGTTACAGGTCCTGTGGTCCCAAAGCATGGTATAGAACATAACCTGCCAGTGCGATGTGCATATCTGGCCCTGACGTAGGTGGCTGCAAATGCATATATATGCTATCCCCCACCTGACAGGTAGTACTACATCTACATACCTCTGTAGAAATAAAGATGTCAGCACCCTCTAAATACTACAGGTGCAGAATCGATACCCAGTAATTTGGATAGTGCGCTCCGCTAATGCGTCTCCTTCAAGTATATTATAGTTAGATAGGGGTTCGAATCCTGCAAATGCTCAGTGTGTGTGGGTGAGTGGGGTTTGTGTGTGTGAAAGACTGTGAGAGGGAAATGTCACTTTTGGCAACTGGGAAAACACACTACAGGATGCACATTCCCCTTTCTAAACACTGATGATGTCAGCACCCTATAAGTACAGCAGGAGAAAGAAACCCATCCAGTAATGTGAATAGCACGCTCCACTAATGCGTCCGTCTTGTGTGTCATAACGTAGTTAGGTAGGGGTTTGAATCCTGTACATGCACTGTGTGTGAAGGGGGTTAGTGTGTGTTCAAGAGTGTTTGAAAGAAGTATTCCTTTTGCCAACTAGGAGAATACACTACAGGATGCATATTCCCCTTTCTAAACACTGAAGATGTCAGCACCCTATAAGTACAGCAGGAGAAGGGAAGCCTCCAAGTAATGCGAATAGCATGCTCTGCTAATGCATCCGTTTTGAGTGTCATAACATAGTTAGATAGTGGTTGGAATCCTGCAAGTGTGTGTGTTTGGATGAGAGAGGTTAGTGTGTGTGCAGTTTTGTGTGAGGGAAATGTCCATTTTGGCAACTGGGAGAACACACTACAGGATGCACACTCCCCTTACTAAACACAGATGATGTCAGCACCCTATAAGTACAGCAGGAGAAGGGAAGCCTCCTACTAATGCAAATAGTGCGCTCTGCTAATGCATCCGTCTCGAGTATCATAACATAGCTAGGTAGTGGTTTGAATCTTGCAAGTGTGTTTGGATGAGGGGGGGTTAGTGTGTGTGCAATTTTGTGTGAGGGAAATGTCCCTTTTGGCAAATGGGAGAACACACTACAGGATGCACATTCCCCTTTCTAAACACAGATGATGTCAGCACCCTATAAGTACAGCAGGAGAAGGGAAGCCTCCCAGTAATGTGAATAGCACGCTCTGCTAATGCATCTCTCCCGAGTGTCGTAATGTAGTTAGGTAGGAGTTTGAAACCTGTAAATAGCATGTGTGTGTGTTTGGATGTGGGGAGTTTGTGTGTGGACATTTCCGTATGAAAAACCTGTTAGTTTTGGCAATCAGGAGATCACACTACCTGATGCACATTACCCTTTCAAAATACTGATGTTGTCAGCACCCTATAAGTACAGCCAGAGAAGAGGAACTATCTAGTAATTTGAATAGTGCGCTTTGCTAATGCATCTTTCTCATGTGTCATGACTTAGTTAGGTAGGGGAATGAATCCTGCAAGTGTGTGTGGGGGTAATAGGGTGTGTGTAAATGCAAGTGTGAGAAAATAGATCCTTCTGGCAAATACTACAATACACCAGATGCTGCATATTCCCCCAGTAAACACAGGGGATGTCACCACACTATCAGCACAGCCAAACAGGGCTAGTTGGCTAGTAATGCCAATAGTGCGCTCTGCTACTGTGTCTATTACCATTGTCAGAGTACAGATAGGTATGTTTTGGTAAGCCACAACTGCCATGTGTGGTTGTGTCACACAGTATGACCTTGTGTGGGTCCTTGTACATAACAATGCATGCCATTGCCTAAACCAGCAATGGCATTGCACACATGATGTATGTGTGTGACACATACACATAAATCCCTGTGACCTGCAGTAGTTACCATGTCTGACACATGCCTCGAGTGGATAAATGGTATTTGCAATGTATACCAATATGACTGTGTCTTACTGTGCAGGGTCCGCACGTGGTATGTCTCTATACAGTGTGGGTGTATATGGTGAAATACCTACAGCAGGGGATACACATCTGGTCTGGGCCATACAGTGTACATGTAGTCGATGTACAGGTGCTGCATGTTCCCACCTGTTGTGGTAGTGGTAACATGTCATTCCACTGCAATCCAGTGACCACATGCTGTGAACCCTTCAACTAGTGTGTTGTAGCTACAGTAATGCTCATGCACAATGTTTGGCTGGATGCAGTCCAGCCATATAAACACAGTTCTTGAGACTGTCATATTGCCAGTGTTGTTACGGAGGATAGGTGGTCTTCCTGTGTATGGGAGGGTTGTGTGTGCCAGGCTATGAACCAGATGGCAGTCCGACACACTGTTAGCTGCACATGATTAGGCCCTGATGCTTTGTGCTGAGCCAACAACCTGGAGGTGTGTGTATCTGTGGTACCTTGGGATACCACCCCCCTGTCCATGTGTGTTACATGTGTAGGGGATGACAGGCATGGTATGGGGCATAACCTGTCAGTGATGGGTAACACCTGTGAGCCATGAATCAGGAATCTGGTACTGCACAGACATTGCAGTTCACCGTGCTGAGGACAGTGTCTGGTGCATGCATCTTCCGGTGTACACTGCTGCTGTTGTGTAGCAGCACTGTTAGTGTCCTATCCTGTGTGAAACCTACGGAGGTGGCTATGTAAACCATGTCCTGCAGTATAAGGCAGTATGTGTGTACCAAGGAGCTTTGCCATTATACATCGGGCCATGGGTGTCACGTGCAAGATGACCCTTGCACATCATTGTGGCTTCCCTAGCATGTAAGCACACATTGACAGCCAGCAGATACCCTATGAATGACAGTGGAGACTGAGCATAATGTAGACATACAACACCCTTCCCACATATAGTGGTAGCATACCTGGTGAGGGTATGTTGGCAACCAAGATCAGGCTAATACTGGCCTGTGCCACATGCTGAGAGATCCATTCTATGTTCCCTATCATGTAGTCCAGGGAGGTATGTCTCAGGTCAGCCATACTGGCATGGTCAATGAGTGAGTCATATGTGTCCATGCCTCTGACTGACCTGTATGCATGTGTTCTGTGGTGGACCATAGTGCCCCTGAGGCATATCACTGTGACCTTCAACAGATACAGCCTGTTGACCTGGACCCCAGTGCAGCACCCAAGACAGGTACCTGACACGTCTGTAGCAGGTGTGTTGTGTAGCCCTACAGGCTGTGAGTGTGTGGCACAGGGGATGTGTGTGCCATGTGTGGCATGTGCTCTGTTCCGACGGAACATATGCCTGTGTGCCAGCTGCGGAGGTGTGTGATGCTCATGCAGGATGCTATTCTGAGTCCCCACGTATGCCCCAGTGTTGTCAGCATGCTGTTTGTGCGTGTCAATGTCTGAGTTGTATTGTAGTCACTGTAATATATTTTATTTATTTATCCTACATTTGTTGACCGGGATAGTCCGACTGGATGCATGTCCATTTCCAGGGGAAGCCCGAGGAGGCCCGGGGAGAAAAGCTACAAGGGTAAGCAGATACAGCATTACATAATACCAGCATTACATATTACAAACAGATTATTTACAGAGATTACATAAGTAAGCAAGTTAAACACGCTCCACAGGTTAATGTTAGTCCTGAGCACAAGTCAGGATTAAATTAAATTACACAGTAAACTGGTTCACAGATTTTACACATTCGAGTTAGCCAGGCTTGATACATTGACATAGCCAGTTAAGTGACAAATGTTGTTTGAGTCTAGTGTTAAATTGACCTAAGGTGGACAGTAGGGTAATATCAGCTGGAAGTGAGTTCCAGGATCTACTTACAGAGTTTGCAAAGAGAGAATCACCGGCTGTGTTATTAAATTTGCTAGTCTGAATTAGTAGTTTGTTAGAGGATCGAAGCAGTCTAGGATTGTTATAGGGGGTGATAATATTTGAAGTGCAGGAGTATTGTCCGGATTATAGAGGATTTTATAGGCCATAATCAGTTGGTTATATTGTATTAGGCTGGGTATTGCAAGCCAACCAAGCAGATTTAGATTGATGCAATGATGTGTCCTAAAAGGCAGCCCAGTGGCAAACCTGGCAATGTGGTTGTAGCAAATTGAGTGTTTGTTAAGGACAGTCTTGTTCATATTCGAGAGTAGAGGGGTTGCATACAGAAGGGTTGAAACAAGGTGTGCGCGAGCTATGGCACCTTTAGCTGGAGGGGCTAGGAAGACTTTTATTCTGTAAAGTGACCCTAGTTTTTTATTGATGGCTTTGATAATTTGGTTAACGTGTAGGTCACATTTGAGATTACTGTCTATGATGACACCTAATAGTTTAGTAGATGGGTCAGGGGAGATTATTGTGCCATCAGTTGATATTATGGTAAAGGTGAAAGCGGTAGACCTACTTGTTGGTGGAATAACAGCAGTTTAGTTTATTTGGGATTTAGGATCAGACGATGTTCAGAAAGCCAGTTTTCTATTGTATTAAAGGTGGTCTGGGTAGCTGACCATAACTCTACTGGAGATGTGGCTGAGCAGATCAGAGTAGAGTCTTCAGCATATTGGATACAGCTGACTTTTGGGATGACAGTATAAAGGTCGTTAATGAAGATGGAGAACAGCAAGGGCCCTAGTATAGAGCCTTGTGGTACTCTGAGGGTGTTAGGTAGAAGGTTAGAGAGTTTGTTCTGCCAGAGGCCAGCCTGCTGTCGACCATGCAGGTAGGATTGAAACCATTGGAAGGCTCCAGTATCTAGACAGAATGTTTGCAGGGTGTGGATTACAAGTTGGTGATCAACCATATCGTATGCCTTGGAAAGATCCAAAAAGAGGGCTGAGGATATATAATTAGTGTTGCAAGTATGGTTTATGGTGTTAGTAAAGGCTAGGAGGCCTGAAGTAGTGCTGTGATGAGGATGGAAGCCATGCTGAGTGTCTGCCATAAGGCGATTTTGGATTAGGTGGTGCATGAATTGTCTATGACTAAAGTTTCCATAATCTTTGCAAGTGGAGAGAGTATAGCTATTGGCCTATAATTGGATAATTCAGTAGAGCTACCTCCTTTGTGAAGTGGGATTACATATGATATTTTCCAGATGGTGGGAAATTTAGATTCTACCATGGTTTGTTTGATTACCTTTGAGACGGGGTAAGCAATAGCATCATCTGATTTTGATAGGTACTCGGCAGGGAGTTGATCAGCAGAAAGTGTAGTGGGTTTCACTGTTTCAATCAAGGTATGGAGAAGTGAAGTGGCGACTGGTTGGCAGCTGAACGCAAGTAGGTTTCTAGGGGTGCTACTTTCAGGACCAGGAGAGCTAGGAGGTAGATGGCTAGCTAGGGCCTGAAATGTCTCAGTAAAGAATAGGTCAAAACTATCAGAAACATCTTCAGGAGTATTATCAATAGTAGCAGCAGGGATTGGGGTTGAAGTTTGTCCAGGATGTAGTATATATGACATGCCACCTGACAGGGTATGGCATTACTGGGTTCAGAGAGCCCAGTCCCCAGATTGGCTGTGTGGTGGCATCCCACACATGTGTTGTACGTTCCTGGCCAAGGGTGATGGCTGACTGCATACATGTGGCAGCTGTGACATTGACACATGACTCACATAAACCACAACTGGACCATAGAGGTGATTCACAGGTTACCTTTGCACATGCTACCCTAGTAGTGTGATTGCCATGGTGAGTACCAACACATAGGGCTAATGGGGAACAACATACTGAAGGTGTGTATGTGTGGGTGTACCACTACTGTTTCATAGCACTGGCATATATGACTGAACACGTGGGTAAATGCCAGGTAAGATATGTGCAATGTGTCACAGGCAACGTACATGTGTACAGGACAGACAGTGATGTTCTGTCATGTGTAAAGTTGACATACATATCGTACGCTATGCAGATGTCACTAGGAGTCTACAAAAGCACTGTAACTCTGCATTGCAGGTGTAAGCAGTGTTTCAGGGAACCCCAAGCGAACATGCATGCAAACAAAGCTACAGTAAACAGGGCTGGAAGTAGTGCATTGTACAACAAAGAAGGGGTAACAATAACAGTAAGTAACAATGCAAATATGTAGGCACTATCAACATGTACCCAGGAATACACAGCGCAGATGCCCATGGTAGAACTGATATTATGTCATATTTATTTGTGATTTGGATTACATTGGTACTGCACACATATCTACATGCGCGAAGATCCACATTGCATAGTCGGTGTGGGAAACTTGACACCATTACTGAACATGTCCACCATTGCATATCACTACTTGCGTTAGCTTTCCCCCTGTGCTACCCATGTATGCGGCTATCTGTTGACAACCTTACCACTGGCATGCAATTATGTGCAGCTGTTATACTTTGGTATGTACTATGGGTGCAGATAACAATTCAGGAAATTCATACAGTTACTGCAACAGGCATGCTGGGATAAACACACAGTCATAGCAGCACACTGTACTGTTACCAACATGATACTACTAATACACTTCTATGTAGTCACCCTGTGCATCAGCAACTTGTTTACCTGTTCCCGCAATGATGTTGGAGATTGCAGGAGGTGGCACAGTGTCATCATATGCACAGGGTGTGGATTAGGTATGCCTGAGTCAGCCACTGATACCACCAATTGACATGTGTGTGTATGTGTGTTGGTGAGGGGCAGCAGTACAGGGTGGGGCAGTGTTGGTGCAGTGTGTGCATGTATGTGTTCACCCTATCTGTTAACATTTCACATGTGTGTATGCACGCACACAGTTCCACCTCATGGCTGCCATATACAGGGGTTTGTGGACAGCCACATACTGCACCTGGCAGGTCATACAGATCAGTGTCTGTGGGCACGGACATGATACCTGTGCCTGGCAGGGGTGCTACAGACCATATCCAGTACTAAGCCAGACTGGGTACTGTCATCAAAAGCGGGAGTGTGTTGACTGGACACAGGTCCCTGTTGGGACTGTCCAGAGCCACATGCACATGGTCTCCTGGGGCATTCCGATGACAGCACAGACCTAGCATTGCTGGGGCTGCTACTGGCACTATGGGGGCGTGCGTGAGCCTGTTGTCGTCCACTCCGACTGCCAGCTGCTGCTGTTGCTGGCATATGGCCACATCGATGCCGCAAATGCCCACCATTGCCCTGGCTCATGGACATCTGGTTAGGGAACTGCTGTAATATGTCCCCACAACGTCTGTCTATGACATCGGTGAAATTACGGATAGCATCCGCAATGTCACATATACTGTCTGTCATGGCTGTGCGACATGCTCTCAGCTCCCTCAGACCCTGTCTGGTGTACCTTTCCATACGCGACTGTGCCTGCATGACAGTCCAAAACATAGCTGAGTTTAATAGACCTCTTTTTGCACGTTAGCCAGAGGCAGTACGCCCACGGATGCTCCCACGAGAACCCATGGGCAACTGTCTGTGTGGTACCATCGGAGGACCCTGCCCATGGCTGCTGTGTGGGGACGCATGTGCCACAGGTACCACATTACCCTGGTCTATGCCCACTGTATCCTGTCCATCACCTAGGGACAATGGTGACAAAGGATGTACTGGCAGGATGACTGTGCACAATGATGGGGTTGACAGCTGTGTACTGTCAATTGGCTGACCAATGGCGGACCTAGACACACCTTCCTGTACCATTACACAAATATCATCATTACCAGTACCCGTGGCACAAGATTCAGGTTCCCTGCTGCAGGTCACCAGAGCAGCACCGGAACCTGTGGGAGGAAGACAGGAAACACAGTTTACAATCTCCAGACATTGTTACCAGTGATGCACTTCTACACACATGCACACATGCACACATGGACACATGCACACATGCACACATGCACACATGCACACGTGGACACATGCACACGTGGACACATGCACACATGGATACATGCACACATGCACATTTGGTCACATGCACACATGGACACATGCACACATGCACACGTGGTCACGTGTACACATGCACACATGCACATGTGGACACAAGCACACATGCACACATGCACACATGCACACGTGGACACAGGCACACCTACACACATGCAGACATGCACACCCCGCACTATACACACAGAGCACTACTGAGTTACACTACTGTTACTAGCATTATCAGGACTATTATAGGTTATGTTAGACACACTCACCAGCATGGATGGCCTGCCTTGCTGTAACCCCAGAGGGACCTGCAGAAATGATGAGATTAATGTCAGTGGGCACAACTGTGCCATTGATATTGCATATGATACAGTGTACAGGACAGTCAAGTGTACATATGTCATATTACCTGCACGCTCCATGTCGTGCTGCTGTGTGGAACCAGCCTCCATCATAATGCAGGTGTACTGCTGTTGCTGTTCTGGGGCTGGAGCCACAACACTTAGGAGTAGCCCCTCCAGTCTGGTGAGGGGGGGATGTGTGGCCACCCCACCTCCTGTGGCAACCTGTTGCCTGTGGATATCTGATGCACGCTGATGGACACTTCGGATTAAATCACTGCAGTGATGTCGTACCTGCTCATATGTCCTGTTATGCGTGCCAATATCATTTACCCTACGGACAAGGTCTTGCCACAGTGCAGCCCTCTCCTGCTGATTCTGACTGGTGTGGGAAAACAGGATGTCATACTCCTGCACCAGGCTCTGGTGGATCTCCAAGTCTTCCGCTACAGAGTAGACGGGATTATGCTGATGCGCCATCTCCCTGGAAGAGAACACAAACAGGATATCAGCAGACTATGTCAGCAATATATGGCACACATACTATACATGATACTCGTGTGCAGTGATATACTACTACTCCGATATGTTGCATGTGTGTGTGTCGTGGTGGATACACAGGTACATGGCCAGATATCAGTGCTCAGCCAACACCTGTGCAACAATACCTGCCACATTCCACACAACATAATAGCATGCCCCATTGGTCAGCACACACTGACAGGTCCAATGCACAACCTCACTCTGGGGGTTCAGCCCAAGGTACTGTATGTGGGACGCCGTCCACTACTGAGATGTGGACAGAAGTTACTCGGCCCACCACCACCACCAGCACAGTAGACTACTTTGATATGTATGTGATTAGACAGTTATTCACTTGCTGGGACTGAGATGGTATCCATGCAGCACACTGGGCCAGTGGAAGCCACAACCCACACTGCTGACCCCTTTGCAAATGCTTACCACGGACATGCCACAGATTGCATGGAACTTGCACACACATTTCTAACCCAGATCCTATGCACAAAGGTTAGGCATCCTGTCCGGTGGACCCCATACAGAGGCAGATTGTATAACAATAGCAGGAGGCTACTGCAGGACAGAGCACGTTCACTTTAAGAGAAGGCATCTGTGGTCAGCACTGGTACTACGCTACGGTCCGTCATAACAACGGCCACGGCCTACTCTAGGTGGGACATGGCCACAAACACTATGGATGACCACAAGGCCTTCTTCAGTTATGTTACACATATGGACCACATGCCTCAGATATGCTCTGTGTTAATACACACCTACTTAACATTCACCAAACACATGGATATTGGCAACAGTCTTGCAGACATGTTCATTGCACGTATTCCCCCCTCCTTCTCCCCCACCAGTTGAAATATTTATCACAGCTGTATGTAACCTCCCTATCATCTCACATGTCCAGGTGAGGGCCGCCCTCAGCAGAGCAGAACACACAGCATCACTGTGACCTCATGGTATCCCTGGATGTGTGCTACCTGCACTCCAAGAGGACATACAACCGCATATAACACTGATAATTTATCTTGGCCATACTACAGGATATGTACCTGGACAGTGGCATATGGCAACAGTGGTCCCACACCACTAAGGAGGCACCTCGACTGACCCTGGGAATTACCACATCATATGTATAACCAGCCTGGTCTGTTAAGCTATGGAATTATGCAGTATGGGATGCATATGCAGTGATATCGGGTACCTGCAGACACTTGTTCCCAGCCAGTGTGCCTTTGTGATGGGCTGATCCTGCCTTTTGAACCTGGCTGACCTTTCAAAGCAGTCACTACAGCCATTGCTGGGGGCAACGCATAGACAACTGCTGCCAGGATCATGGCCTAAGACTGATTGACATGTAATGTATGGTCATCCTCTTTTGGTGGAACTACGTACACACAACATATCACATGGACATACCTATAGATACAGACCTATGACACATTTGGAGGGTTCACAGTATGCACACTATTAACCTGCTACTTTGCATTACCTGTGTTTGTCACAGCTGGTTGTGTTACCATTGCTTCTGCTTGCTGCTGCTACTGTCACTGCTGACAGCTTCGGGTGACAGAGTCACAGTGTATAATTTTTTATTTTTGTTCTCTCTCCCTCTCTCTCACTTTTCTCTCTCCCTCTGTCTGCTTCCAGACAGTGCAATGAATGTTCTGATGAAGTTCGTTTTTTGAACGAAACCTAGGTCGACGTTTTTATTTCATTTAATTTGAGTTCTTGTTCAATAAAGTCTTTTGGAACGTTTATGGGCCTGGATATTTTTGGAAAGCTGAATATTTGTGAGCTGGTCTTTCGTTGTATTTGCGGTGGATCCGCTTAGATTGGTGACACCTTCAGTGGCTATATACTTAGTGCAATGAATGTATTGCATGTGTGGAGTGTTAGTACTGGATGCTTTTGTAGGTATCTGCATAGGTCCATGTGATGGCCTCTGCACCAATTGTAAACCAGCATTTGCTAATTGCATACAGCCAGTTGTGTACTGATTGCAGTTCTCACTGTGATTTCAGGTCAGTGCTATAAAAGGGTATGTGGGATAGGCATTGCCCTTTCAGATTGTAAGGGCAGGGACCATGCTGGTATGCTGTGGACAGTGTTCTGTGAGTGTAAAGGTTAGTATCTCTCTCATGATTCAGGCTGTGTTGTAGATTCACATTTCTCCATTCCTCTCTCATGTTCCCTGTAGTAAGTGTGTATGCACAATGACTCCTACAACTATATATAGATATATATTTATATATATATATATATATATATATATATATATATATATATATATATACATACATTTATATATGTACTTTAACTGACATTATTATCTACAAGCTACCAATTAGCATGGCTGTTTGTATTCACACAGTACTATTGTGGGAATCCAGTAGTTTTGACAGTAATTCTACATGACATGCTTTGGGTACTACACATCCTATATTCCCTTTACATTCATCCCTACTATTACATGTTATATTTATTTTAGCACAATGTTCTTGTATAAGAGTCATGGCTTAGTGGTAGGTTATACAGACTAGTGTTTCCAAGGTCCTGGGTTCGGGACTGACAGTGGGATTTTATTTTGCTTTTGAACTGAGTACAGGACCTGTCAATCAAAGTGACTAAGGCACTTTTAAGCAGTTGTAACTGGGTAAGCGCTGGTTTGCATGGGGCTCACGCATGCACACTGGTGGTTAGCTCCGCGCACACAAGCGCACACCCGCTTACAACCGCTTAACAGTGCTTACTCTGGCGCACACCTGCGCTATTTTCTTTGAAAGTAAAGAAAATGGGGAGACAGGAATTGGTGAAAAAGGGGTCACAAAGAGGGTAAGACAGTAGGGAAACAAGCTTGGGATTTGCAGGAGGGACGTAGGTAAGGCCCATAGCTGCCCATTTCTTCATCAGCAACAGCTGTGCACATGTATGTAATTTGGTGTGACATTTGAAACTTTCCACCCCTGAGAGAGGTATCAGGACAACAATAATACTTGTTGTACAGCCAATTGTAATTGATAGATTCCATGTCCAGCAGACATGTGTGCTGAATGGGCAGCTATGTATGGGGCGTAATTTTTTTGTGGGTACAGAGTGCCCTTTTTTTTTTTATTTTCAGGTGAGAGTGGCATGTCAGGTGAAGGAAGTCGGTACAGCTGGGGAGGTAGGTTGGGTAGGTAAACAGACAAGACAAACAAGATGCATACAGGGCGGTGTATGACACATGTGGGGGGGTTACACAATTGACGGGGACGGAGGTTTGGATATCCAGAGCCCATGAGCCCACAGATGGCAACAGTGGAACTGATATCCCCACCCATAGGCAGTTGCCACTGTTCATTCACTGCCCAGGACAGGGCTGTGCTGGGGGCTGTGTAGGCAGGGCAACAGGCATGCCCGTTAGTTGTGCCACCCATGCCTCAAGCTGGCATAGGGGCTCGAGAACAGAGTCCCAAATCTCCCTACGCACCACAGTCCGGATGCTACGGAGGGTGAGTGGTGGTTCTCCTCCGGCCACACTTGCAGAGGGGGGGGGCGAGCCCCATCCCCTGCAGCGCTTCCACCTGCAGGTGGCACAGGGCCACTGGAGGAGGGGCTGGACTCAGCACTAGTGCTAGGTGCACTCGCCAGTTGAGATGGGAGAGGTGGATCCACTGGAACCCGCCTTCCCTGTCGTCCTATGTTTTGCATTATGTCATGACAGTTTGGGTTAGTGACATATAATACCATTCACAATTAGTTGTAACAGCATGTATTAGTATTCCCATTAACCAAGCACCCAGATATTCACACCATTGAACAGCATGCATAACACATGCATAATTTGAACAGCAATACACAGTCCAACAGCATGCAGGGTTAACTGATGGCAACAGGCCATCAGGTTTGGATGTATGAACAGGGCAGATGCATCAACGGACATGCAAATATATATGACCCAACAGGACAAATGTCCAGGGGTGTTAATTGTGATTGCACATACCATTTTCACGTGGAATGGGTTATATGCGGTTATAGGGTGGGGTGAAGTAAATAATATTAACACCTTCAAATACCAATACATATGCTGTACATTTCTAATAGCTACAGATATATACACACTATTGTTCTAACTACAGTTTCCTATATGATAAATATTTCAACTTGGTGATAGGACTGTTACTGCAACATCAATATACATTTTATTGTTCTTCATACACATTCATATCTAGCTTTGTTCAGCTACATCATCCTGCTACATTTGCTTTATATAGCTGTAGACAAGTGTGGATGTTTGGTATATCAGACAATCATCCTATCTGCATATTGCAGACTGAGAGCAACATATCCAGATTTTGGGATACACATTCCAGATGCAGCAACACTTTGAACAGATTTCACTGTTTGGTTTTGATTCTCACATGCATTTCATTCTGTCTTGACTGCAGTATACTTTATTCAGGGTTTATTACTACTGTATTGCTGGATTCATGGCACTTTCTCACACTCTCTCACTTGCTTTCATTTTACTATTCAGGATGGTACTTATTTCTAGGCTTTATTGACATGTTTTACCTGTAGTTATTACAATCCTTTCCAGCAGTCTCACTTCTGTCATGTTTCAGTATTTCAACAGGGATATATTTCACACATGTGATTTCATCATCTTCTGCAGCTATACTTTTCAGCCTGCTGCAGTTTGTGTACTATTTTCTTACAGGTGGGGCATTTTTATTTCAGAATTTATGTCAGACAGTTTCATTTTTCGGTTTAACTTACAGGCTGAAACACACTTTTGTAATCAAGCAATACTTGCAGACACTTTCACACTGTTACTTGCACATTTTATTCCTTTGTGAATACACTGCACTCTTTTGCTGACTGTCATACTTTTATATTTCTTTACAGTTACTGGCAGTGGATTACTGACCTGCCTGGTGGCGCAACCGCACCAGCCTGTCGCCATAGGCTCTGCGGTTCGCAGAATGGACACCTGCAGCTGTAATATAAATGAAGTAATATTGGAATACACATCTCCATAATATCAGCTAGTTTAATTTCTTACATACATAATTAACTGTAACTTACTCAGTAGTGGGGCGTTGGGTGTTTGCCGGGCCTCCTGGATCCAAAGGTTCAGTTGGTCCTGCTTACGTCTCTTCAGGTCCGCATGGTGGTGACGGACCTGCTTACCAGTCCTTGGAATCCCTGTGGCACTGGTGAGATTATGAGCCAACTGATCCCATGCCTCAGCCCTGTATGCTCCCCAGAGGACCTGGCCCTGCATGAGTTTGGCCTCATGATTGTGGACTAGGAGCCAGACCATGTACCTGGACTCCTCAACACCTCACCTCTGTGCTCGAAAGCAACTACCCTCTCCTACTCCTGTCATTCTGCCTGCAGTTCAGTTCTACAATCGTTTATGCTGTGTATTCCCACCTATGGGGCTTATATAGTCCGTTTTTCCCGCACATATCTGTGATTGGCCATTTTGGAATTGTATCAACTTCAGTAAACCTGCATTGTCATGCTCCAGTTTGTATTCATTCCTATATATTAGCTATTATTGCATTTCTAGGTACTGCTGTCATGGCTTAGTGGTTTGGTACCTTGACTATGGTGTATAGTATCCTGGGTTCGAACCTGGCCACTGTTTTTTATTTTTCGTGACTGTCTAGACATGCTGAGGGGTGTGTCTGTGTAAAGGCAGTTTTGATACGGCTTGCTCAATGTTGCCCATCGGTTAGCTTGTTTGTGCGGTGCGCAGCTCTGCGCAAATGGGGTATGCTGGTTTAAGCCTCATTTGGCTATCGGCACGCATATTACGCTCAGCTCAGTTAGGGGCACATAGATTTAGCATGTTAAACCACTGCTCAGCTACGAGCACTCATTTTGCACCAGTTAAACTACTGCTCATCTACGGGCAGATGCACTCACCCTGTTAAACTGTAGCTCAGCTATGGGCACATCTGACATTTTTTATTCTTTTGTTACCTCACATTTCTTCAATATAAATGGGCTATTTCATTACATTTTACATAAAATGTGGTTTTATGTGTACATATTTGTCAGGGACTTGTTTCGTGCTTATTTTGCTAAAACTAAAAATTGGTGTTGTGGGGGCTTGAACCATGAATGCCTGCTCTTCAGCCAACATCTCTACCGCTACGCTATTGCTTTCTGGCTTCTTTTGCATATTTAGTTCTGATATGCTTTCCCACTGACTGCTAACTGTAGCTGCGCTACGGGCACGCCCGCGCAAACGAGCGCACTCACGGTTAAACATTTTTACAATTTAAAAAAAATATATAACATGTTTATTTATATGTTTTCTGTTCATAGTCTGTGGGGGCATGTGTTGTGTTCTGTTTATTCACATTTCCGTGGACTCTGTCGTGGGTGTTTACTTTGGGCACTTTTCCTCTTCTGGGGGTGTGTCCGCTTACAGGGCTCGGCCTACAGACATGCCCCTACTGTCTAACACGGACCGTGTTAGCCTTAGGTGTGATTCAGCATGCTCTCATGAATATGCAAAGCATGCTGACATCACTCCGTTTAACTGCAGCCTCCATGTATGAGTTATAACTTTTACACGGAGGCTTCGTGAATCCTGCCCAAGGTCTTTACTGACATTTTGGTATGGATAGTGCAGATGGATCTAGTCATTATCTGTAGCAAAACAGCAACAACAATGTTATTTGGTACCCATAAATAACTTAGACATCTGTACAATGCTTAACATTTCTGACCCCTGCAGGAAGACAATAAATACAGAAAATGTTACTATCTAGGTTCTAGCTAAACTAATAGTGACAGTAATTAAATAAAACTGGAAAAATAAATACTCTGACAAACTAACCCAGGTAGCTGAACTTGTTAATAGCAATCTAATTGCTATGACCTAGAACAAAAAAATTGTTTACCTACTTTCTCCTTGCATTCATTAATAAACAGTCATACACTGCAGATAACAGTTATTATACAATAAAACAAAATAACTTCTGAAAAATGAACACACTAATTAGCCAATCCAACTAGTGTGCCCACTGAAAATTCAGCATATATGAACCAGAAAAAGTACAGCCGCTAAAGTATCATTGAGCAGCTGAACATCCCTGCTCACATATGCTACCTATTAAAACTTCTCTCAATAGTTTTACATGCTTCAGTTGTTCACAAGCTACTACATGAGCCATGATCATCTACGTACAAGAAATCAAATACAGAAAAAAAAACAAGTACTTAATTTTTCTTGCATGTAGAATATCAGGGCTGACATAGTAACTCCTGAATAACTTCAACATGTAAAACTACCGAAACCACAAACACCATAAAACACCAAACTGCACTACCACAACTCTTAACCTCTAAGCACAAGAAATCTGGACAAAACTTAACATAACCGAGGGCCAAATACCCCAAAATAGTGAAACATTTTAAATATTGCTCTTATAAACTTACTAACTTGCTAGAATAACAGGATCTTTGTTAGCACATATTTCCTAAATGATATGAAGTCTGAAACTCAAATGTGTGTCATTATTCAGTAACTTTAATACTTACATTAGGTTCATACGTTCATACTAGGCTCTCTGCCCTAGGCCATTTATAAGCCTAGCCAGAATGTGTTTGGCTTTCACCACCCATTTTAAATTAATTTTGCTATGCCCTTTTTCGAGGTTAGTATACTGTGCCTCTGTCTAACAGTGACACAGAAGTGATACCCAGGGTAAACCTATGATCTCCCATCCACTCATCAAGATTCCTCTTGAAGAGAGTCAGTGAGGGACTCTGCCTAACCTGGACTGGGATTTTATTCCAGAATGAAGGGAGCCTCTGGGTTATGAATCTGTCCCTCCAGCATGTCCTATTTTTTTCAGTGCTGAGGTTCAAGTCTCTCGAGCATGTAGCTCAATGGGATTTGGATTTTCTGAGGTGCAGCATGTCCATTAATTCCGGGTTGGACATGGCTTTATATGTCAGGCACAGATCGCCTCTGAACAGGTGGTATGCTACTGAGTAGAGCTGGAGTTTCTTTAACCGGGCAGCATATGGCATCTGTCTGAGCCCTTTGATCCTCTTGGTGAGGTACTTTTGGGGTCTTTCCAGTTGCTGCAGGTGTCTGGTAAGGTACATCCCAAAAGGGGCATTGTACTCAATTATGGGCCTGATGAGGGAGGAGTAAAGAGGCATGATGACCTCCCCTGATCTAGATGTGAATCCCTTCATGATTAGGTGGGCTATATAAAATCCAAAAAACAATGGCTTCGACCAAGAAATACTCCTCCAAACTGAATATTCCACAAGTTTTATTGACAGAGAAAAAAATGACATTAACGCTGTTTCCACTCAATTGCGTTTTCGTCCAAACAGGACTTCATCAGATAAACTCAAGTGTCGAAATAATTCAATTATATACTTTTACCTAAGTTAATTAATTCAAACCAGTCCAATAAAAACCTTCAGTTTCATTTAAAATCAACAAATCAACTTCCATATGGGGATTCATGAATACTCATTAGTTGAATATGTGAAAAAAGTGCAACAGTGCTTAAATATTTTTACCTATCTAAAATGTTCCTAAAAATGTGAAATAAATATATATGTATAAAATCTTTTTCATCTAATAGGTACCTTAAAACCACATTATTTAAAAAAACTTCATTAAATTTGCATGAAGAATAAACATTTTGTGTAATATAGGCATGAGAAATACATTTCATGTTAGCAGCATTTCATTACTTTAGTGTCTGGCTCCCTCTAGTGTTTACTTGTTATTATTACATTAAATTTTGTTTGCTTTCAATTTTAGTAATGACACTATGGATAAAAAATCATTTAAGCCAGGTTCCCTTCCTGCTTCCAGACTAACCTGCCACCATAACTCTTTGCTTTCAAGAATGTCCTCCCAAGGGCCACCTCTAGTGTCCAATTTAATTTGTTCTAACACTGTGAATTGAAATTTGTACCCACTACAAACCTTACTATGTTTGAAGAGTGCATTAGTTTCTTTACCTCTAATAATATCATATGAATGCTCATAAATCCTCTTCTTCAAACATCTTCTTGTCTTACCTACATAAAAGGATTGACATTTTTCACATATCACTAAATATACCACCCTGCTAGAATCACAATTGTAAAACCCTTTACTTATAATTTTCCTTTTTCTACTATCAATGAAAACCTCACTTGTATTCATAATATAAGGGCATTGTTGACATCTTCCACATTTATAGGTTCCTTTCCTTTTATTCGTTACTATTGAGTTATTGATTCCTATTCTTTCTATCATGTTCTTCAAATTTTGTGAATTTCTGAATATTATTTTAGGTTCTATCCTTCTTATTTCATCTATATCTGTAAGTGACAAAAATGTCTTCCATTCTCTTTCCAAAATTTTCTTCATGTTAAGATTTACCAAATTATACTCCACAACTAAACTTTTTTGGTATCTTTCCACCATATTAGTTTCCTCCTTATTTCCTTCTTCCCTATGATAGTTTAACCCTATCCCTTTAATGGGTTTAAACCTACTATTTCTTCCCTCTTCTACCTCTTTTCTCATATTCTCTACAAAATTTTGGGGGTACCCCCTTTCCCCAAACATTTTTTCTAGTTTGTTACATCCATTTATAAAATCAGTTTGACTACTGATCATTCTGGAACCCCTTACAAACTGACCCTTACCTATGTTCTTCTTACAATGTAAGGGGTGACCACTGTCATAGTGCAAGAAGGAATTGACATAAGTGTCTTTCCTATAAACTTTGGTTTCAAGTTGGCAATCTTTTTTATACACTTCTACATCTAAATACCTTAAAGTATCATAGTTCATGGTGTATGTGAATCTTAGGAACCTAGTAGTATGGTTGATGTATTCAAAAAACTCAATGAAAGTCTCTTTTCCCCCAATCCAAAAAATAACAATATCATCTAGGAACCTCTGATATAATAACCAATGTTTTTTGAAACTAGAATTAAGTATGTATTTCTCCTCCCATACACTTAATACAATGTTTGCAAAAGAGGGCGCACATGCTGCACCCATGGATACTCCTGTTTTTTGTTGGAAGAATTCACCCCCAAAAATTATAAAATTATTTTTCAATATTGTCTCCATGAGTGCAACTGTGGTTATTTTTTCCTCTTGTGTCATTTTCCTGTCAGCAAATACACTCTCTTCAAACATTTCCATTCCTTCTTCGTGAGGTATACTAGAAAACAAGTCTATTATATCTATAGTGATGAAGAGTAAGTCGTTCCTATAATATTCAGGTTTCAATTCCCTTATAAAGTCCCATGAATCATTCAAAATCACATTACTGTTTACCCAAATGTGTTTTGTTTTTAAATCTACATATTTAGCAAGTGGTGTTATTTTCGAACCCTCAGCAGATACTATAGGCCTTAATGGGGGATTTTCCAAGTTTTTGTGGATTTTTGGTATTCCAAAAATCATTGCTATTCTAGGCTTTTTAACTTCCAAGTATCTAAAGGTCTTATCATTGATAACTTTTTCAAGTATTAAATCTTGTATTAATAAGTCAATTTCTTTGTAAGCTATATTAATCTCGTTTTTAGATGCTACTTTGTACTTGTTTTCGTCTCTTAAGATATCATTCATTTTTCCTTCATATATTATTTTGTCCATCACTACTATTCCCCCTCCCTTGTCTGGTTTCATTATTCTTATAGAATGATTGCTTTTCAAAATTGTTAACACTTCTTTTTCTTCTAAGCTTAAATTATTGTAATATGTAAAGCCTTTTTTGTTCTGAGACTTTCTTACCTCCCTTTCTATTACCATTTCAAAATTCCTAATCTGTGGTAATAAGGGTGGGTTGAACGTAGATTTTCTGACAAGTTCTCCTTCAGTTTTGTTACTTTTATTAAAACCTGCTCTTGAAGCTAAAATCTCCAAATTTAATTTTCTTGTAAATAATTTCACATCTAACAAAGTATTTGTGGTATCTCCTCTACTTAGAGGTATGTATTTCAATCCCATACTAAACAAGTTGAAATGCCCCTTGGTTAATACTAAATTACTAAAAGTGTATATAGTAAAGTCCTGATAGGTATTTCTAATGTGGTCTACCATGATAATATCTTGTAGTGGGTTTGAATTAATGGGGGTGGGGGTACATGTTAATACTGTCTCCCTCTCCCCCTTCTCCCCCCCATGTGAAGATTTCCTGCCTCAAATCTTGGGAGGTACTGTCACTTATCTTCTCCATTGAGTGGGGGGAACTCCATGTCGTACTTTTCATCATACCATTTACTACCTCATCTATACATATTCAGTTTTCCTTTTGACCTGTTTTTATCCCCTTTGAACTGTACAGGTGCGGGGTAACTAGTATTGGTGTCATACTCATTCATATCCCTCCTTAGTTTACTCATTTTCCACTGAGTGATTTCTTCACATTTACCATCAATGTCTTTCCTTAGTCGGAAATATTTTTCTCTCTCCTCTTTAATTCCATGAATCAAGTCACTCTTAATACCAGAATCTAGTTCATCTATTTCCTTCCCCAAGGAAGATTGTTTTATGTCATTCTCTTCTATAATGAGCTTTACTACCTCTAAACCACATTTATTAAATGCCTTTAACAGGCTGTCATGAAAAACAGACCCTTCCTGGGGTCACATATTCACATATTCAACTAATGAATATTCATGAATCCCCATATGGAAGTTGATTTGTTGATTTTAAATGAAACTGAAGGTTTTTATTGGACTTGTTTGAATTAATTAACTTAGGTAAAAGTATATAATTGAATTATTTCGACACTTGAGTTTATCTGATGAAGTCCTGTTTGGACGAAAACGCAATTGAGTAGAAACAGCGTTAATGTCGTTTTTTTCTCTGTCAATAAAACTTGTGGAATATTCAGTTTGGAGGAGTAGTTCTTGGTCGAAGGCACTGTTTTTTGGATTTTTAGTCTTGGTTCGGTGCCTAACACTCTTTATTGGGTTTGGGCTATATAAAATGTTTTTCTAACCACTTTGGCCATGTGGTTGTCAAATGAGAGATTGCTATCAACTTGGGTCCCCAGGTCCCTAATTACTTCTTCTGTACTTAATGGATTACCACCTATGTGGCAATTTGTGGGCATTTTGCTTTTGCCAAAGGGGATGACTATACACTTTTTGGCATTTAGCTTGAGGCCATGGCTCTGGCACCAGTTGTCTGTTTCTATGAGGCCCTTTTGGAGGATGCTTGTGTTGGCTGAAGAGTCGATTATGGTGCCCAGTTTGCAGTCATCTGCGAACTTGGTCAGCCACAGTCCTTCCGTGTTGGCCTGTACCTCCGAGAAATATATACTGAACAAGAGAGGTCCCAGGACTGAGCCTTGTGGGATGCCACTTGTAACTGGTTTGGAGTCTGACATGGCTCCAGCAATTCTAACCATGTGGGTTCTGTCCTTGAGCCAGATTGCAACCCCTTCTAATGACATAAGGGTTTAGATTTAAGCTGGTGAGCTTATCTGTAATGCCTGAGTGGGGTACTGTATCGAAGGCTTTTGCGAGGTCCAGGTAGACTGTGTGGACCACCTTCCCCTCGTCAATGGCCTTGGTGACTGTTTCAAAGAAATCAACCAGGTTTAAGAGGCAGGATCTGCCCTTAACAAAGCCGAACTGGGTAGGATCCAGTGTCTGTAGGTCCCCAATATCTTTATTTATGAGGTGCATGATGATCCTTTCCATAGCTTTGCAGACCAAGCTAGTCAGTCTTATGGGGCGATAGTTTCCAGGATCCCTTGAGGCACCACCTTTGTGGAGAGGGACCACTGTTGCTGTACGCCACTCTTTGGGTACATATCCTGTAGTAAGGCTGAGATTGAACAGTAGTTTTATGTTTGGGTTTAGCTCTTCTTGGAGTTCGTGTAAGATGCAGCCCAGGACACCGTCTGGTCCCATTGATGCTGTGTTTTTTGCTTTGGAGAGGGCGGCTCTTACCTGAGCATCTGAGATGTCAGGGGGGCAGCACTCTGCTGGGATAGATATTTGCCGTTTTGGTGGGGGGGGGTTGTGCTGAACCTGTCAGCTAGGATGTTGGGAATGTCTGTGGGTTTGGTGCATTTTTTTGTCATTTTGGACTAATTCTGAGCATATCTGGAAATTCCCACGCAGGTTCCTAACATAACTAAATAAGCCTTGTGATTATCCTCAGTGTCCTGTGCAATTTTTCTCTCGAAGCTGGCCTTAGACGATTTTATGAGTGCCCATAGTTTTTTGCTAATACTGATCAGAGATGCCTTCCCTTTTTGGGATTTTGCTCTATCATTTAGTAGCTTCCTCCTTCTATTGTATAGTTTGTTTATGGCCTGGGTCCACTAGACAGGACGTCTGCCTTTGGAGGATTGGGTCTTTTTTTTATTTGGGATTGCATGATCCATGCATTCCTGAAGGTGTTCATAGAATGCATTTATAAAGGATTCTGCCGTCTGGACCGTATTTTCCACAGGCCTGGGGGCTTTGAAGGATTCCACCTTGGTTTTGAGGAGTGTGAAATTTGGTTTAGAGAAGTTTTTCACTGTGGTTTTATGGGCAGGGGGTGGGGTCGGGATGTGAATATCCAGTGAGATTAGTTTATGGTCTGATCTTACCAGTGAGGGATACACTTCTGGTCTGGAGCATAGAGTCCCCATGTTGGTGATGATCATGTCCAGTATGCTTTCCCCTCTTGTGGGAGTGGTAACAAGTTGTTCCATAGCATTTGAGTTTATAAATTCCAGGAACCTTTGGGCTAGGGTGTTGGAACTAGAGTAATGCTCCTAGTCTATTTTTGGGTAGTTGAAGTCGCCCAATATAATGGTGTTTTGAGAGACCTTCATATTTTCCAGTGTTTTCAGGAAGGCTGAGTGGGGTCCTGGGTTTGGGAGGGTGGTCTGTAGCAGGCTATAAACTGGAAGGCAGTTTTACACACTTTTAGTTGCACATAGATAGTCTCTGATGCTTCGTGCTGTGCCACCAACCTGGAGGTGTGGGTATCTTTGACGAATATTGATACTCCCTCTCCTTTTGTGGTTCAGTCCAAGTTTTGGGGCCGAAAAGCATGGTATGAGGTATAACCTGGTAGTGCTGGGGTGCTCTCGGGAGCCTTGAACCAGGTTTCTGTTACTGTACAGATATCGATGTTCTCCATGCTAAGGAGAGTTTTGAGTGCGTGCATCTTGAGGTTTAGACTTCTGGCATTGAGTAGCATTACTCTTAGTTTCTTATCCCTTGTGATTCCTATGGAGGTGGGTTTGTCTTTTGAGCCTTGCCTAAAAAAGGCACTATGGGGGTAGCAAGAGCCTTTGCCATTATCCGAAAGCCCAGGAGTGGCAGGTGTAAGTCATCCCTAGTGAAGCATCGTGGCTTGTCAAGCATGTCATCCCAGGCTGACAGGCATTGGATTATAAAAATGTTATCAAGAAAAGACCAAAAATATATGGCAAAAGTCTGGACATTCTGTAAAATCTGGACAGTTGAGAGTTGTAAGCATGACATGCGTCATTGTAATTGAGTAACGGTATACTAAACTACTTTCCATGCTTAAGCACTGTACATATGCTGTGCATTTGCTGGAAAGTATAAATACACATTTATCAAAGAAAAGTTTACATCTAACTTAAGTGTGCAGTAGCCTGATGAGCCTGGTCTGCAAGGCTATGGAACGTATCATCATGGAACTTATAAACAATGATATTGGTAATCTCCAAACTCTGGACCCTACCCAGTTTGAGTTTGTAAAAGGCAGATCATATCTTCTAAACCTGATAGACATCTTTGAAGCGGTCACCAAAGCCGTAGATGAGGGTAAGGTGGTTCACACAACCTATCTAGATCTCGCCAAGGCTTTTGACACCATCCCCCACTCTGGAATCATAGATAAACCCACTAAACTAGGTGTAAATCCCTATGTCACAAGATGGGTTGCCGACTGGCTCAATGACAGAACCCGCACTGTGAAAATAGCAGACTCTAAATCCAACTTCCGGCCAGTGTTAAGTGGAGTACCACAAGGTTCAGTCCTAGGTCCTCTCCTGTTTGGTATCTACTTCTCTGAAGTACAGGCTAACACAGAAGGTCTTTGGCTAATAAAGTTTGCAGATGACTGCAAACTAGGAGCCATAATCAAAACTCCTAACGATGTGGACATCCTACAAAAGGGCCTCACTGAGACAGATACCTGGTGTCAAAGCCATGGCCTCAAGCTCAATGCCAAAAAGTGCACTGTCATCCCTTTTGGCAAAAGCTCTGTACCCATGAACTACCACATAGGCGGTAGTCTACTTAATACCAAAAGTGTGATGAGACCTTGGGACACAGGTGGACAGTAGTCTCACCTTTGATAATCACAACGCCGCAGTAGTCGGGAAATCCTTCTACATGGCACACCTCATCACAAAAGGTTTCTCATCCAGGAAAAAAAGAGGTCATTGTTCCCCTCTACTCATCACTCATTAGACCCATTATAGAGTACAATGCCCTTTTTGGTATGTACCTCACAAGACATCTACAACAACTGGAAAGGCCACAGAAATACCTCACCAAGAAGATTACAGGCCTCAAACAGATGCCTATGCAGACCATCTCAAAAACCTCCAGCTTTACTCTGTCGCATATTGCCTACTCAGAGGCGATCTCTGCCTAACATAAAAAGCTAGATCAAACCCAAAGCTGTTGGACATGTTCCACTTAAAGAAATCCCAATCCCTCTGAGCTACATGCTCTAGGAACTTAAACCTTGTCACCACAATAAGCAGAACATGCTGGAGGGATAGATTCCTGTCCCATAGATTTCTCATACTCTGGAACAAACTACCTATCAATATCAAATAAAGCACCTCATTAGCACTCTTCAAGAAAAATCTTGATGATTGGATGGGAGATAGGAAATTCACCCTGGGGATCACTTCTGTGGCTCTGCTTGACAGGGGCACAGGAAAATAATTTTCTTGGGTGGCAAAAGCCAGGGTACCATTTGACCAGGCTTATATAGGCCCTAGGGCCAATAGCCTAGTACCTACCTATGAACCTATGAACCTATTATAAAAAGCATGACTACAGAGACAGCAGTACTAACTACACCCCCCATTTCACTACCTGCATCATATACTTTATACTTCAATAACATTCACACTAAGAAAAACAGTTACAGCCTCAATAAACATTTAAAATAACCACAAAAAAATGACACATTTTACCAACCGATATCTAAAATTATTTACAGTTTGAAAAATGAAATAATAAATATACAGATCTAGTTATAATAAATAAACAGATCTCAACAAGTCAGAAGCAGTACATAAAATTAAAAGAAACTACAACAGTAAAATGCAGAAAAATCTTTAAAAACTATATTTACTCATATAATTGTCTTCTTACAGCTCTATAAAAATTAATAAAAAACTGTATTTAAATTAAAACAAAAGTAAAATAAGCAATAAACAAACTAAAAGTCTGGAACTATTTTCTCTCAAAAGACGTGGAAGGATACAAAATAAAACAAACAAGAAACCTAAATAACAACAAAAACACAACACAAGACAAAACTAACACCATTGTATAATAGCCCTTATGATTAAACCACGCCAACTGTGGGTAAATCCAGCATTACTCACACCCAGCCATGGGTTATTGCTATAATATCTGTCAGTTTATACCCCTAGCAGCCCAATAACACATCACGGCTACATGCTTCAAATAGCTATATTGTTGATAAAACATCAATGACAACCTTTTTTTAATTGAACAACATTCATACTACTAGATAGTTCATTCTGTCTTCTACTCGCCTAATACAGTGACACAGAGATCTAAATTAATCACTCCACGTAGCCATAAATGACACTATCACACTAGTAAGACCCCTCTATGCTATAAATAGGGTTTCCTTTCACCTGGATCCTATATCTTGGAAGTTCTTGCTGCAAGGAATAAGGGAAATTACTGATGTCAAATATTTAATAGAAATATTACTAAAATACTGAATTAATGAATATTAATACAAATGTTTTGATACTGGCTAACAAAAACTCAAAGCAGCATTGATACAATTAAAAATGGTGGAAAACTATCACATTGTAAATGAACAGAGGTTGTTTGCAAACAACTGCATTTATTCTGTTCTGTTGCTATTATTCAAACTTCATATAAAATGCACAGTCAACAAACATTCCACTTCTCAATCTCTTCTTATTACTGCTATTGCTGTTGTTATTGTTATTGCTATTGTTGTTGGCATTGGTATTGGTATTATTATTTGTATAACTTTGTTGTACATTTTATGTGTTTATTATTGCTGGCATTGCTGACTAGTTCACATTGTGGCTGAAGATTCCGAGATCAGTCCACAAACCTGATTAATAAAAAGAAAGAAAGAAAGAAAGAAAGAAAGAAAGAAAGAAAGAAAAAAGAAAGAGGAAAGAAAGAGAGAAAGAGAGAAAGAAAGAGATGAAGAAATAAAGGAATAAAGAAAGAAAGAGAAAAAAAGAAAGAAAGAAAGAGAGAGAGAGAAAGAAAGAGAGATAAAGAAGGAAAAAGAGAGAAAGATAAAAAGAGAAAAGAGAAAGAAAGAAAGAAAGAAGAAAGAGAAAGAAAGAAAGAAAGAAAGAGAAAGAAAGAAAGAAAGAAAGAAAGAAAGAAAGAAAGAAAGAGAAAGTAAGAAAGAAAAAGAGAAGGAAAGGAAGAATGAAAGAGAAAGAAAGAAAATGAATTAAATAAATATAATGTGACCTTTGGCTTCATGTGGACTTTTAAGCAACAACCACAGATATACAACTATATAGCAATGTGATATATATATATATATATATATATATATATATATATATATATATATATATATATACTCACATAAAACTAATGACATTAAGAATTCTACATTGTTAGAATATTAGAATATTACCATTGTTAGGATGACAACTTAAAGTCTCTCTCTCTCTTTGAATGTAAAGAGTGAAAAGTAAAATGCAACTGTTGTTTGGGTTACTGAGTGCACAATTTATAATTTTACCTACTTTATTCATCTTTCTAATTTCCAGTTTTCTCAAAGACATCAAAAGTACGAACAGTGCTGGCAGCATTTAGTCCTGCTGGTGACATCGGTGCAATGTTCAGAAGAATACAACAGATCTTAATTATGAAGTGTTCAACTATTGTGTACTTCCTCAAAAGTGAAATGATTATCATTTCTCATGGTATTGATTTCATACATTGGTTATTAACATGTTCACTGTAACACTGCTGAAGGATATAAATATAGCCTCACGACTACAAGGTAACCTGTGATATCACAATATCATAGCTTACAGTGTTCCTGGAATCACTCAACTGAAACTGATCACATGACTTCATTATTAATGTGTAGTAATATATATGTAGATACAACTGTAAGTGATTGCTACATGATAAGTTACAACATGCACAAATCAACAAATGACTTAGATTTTCTCATACAAATGTTTAATTTATTTTATAGTTATTTAGAGAAATGCATGGACAAGATTAGATGGCATGAGAGAGACTCACATTGGAAAACATTGTATATCATAGCAAATTAACAAATCCAAATACTAATCAAGATTCAGTAATGCAGTAGATAAATTAAACTGATATAGTGCAATTACAGTGAGATACATATAACATGAAGGAATGCACAAATAGCTCTGGTTTATTGTACTAATATGGATTTTACTTAGGAAAAAAATATTTCCATAGCTAAAACACATGGCATGTGAACTGTTTATGAAGAATTGAGTAAGAGAATGAAATCTATTGTTAATTTCCACAACTACTATTGATAATTTCCATAACTACTGAGTCAATGCAGCTGCATTGTTTTTATGTTTATAGTTTTACTCTCATTGTGTATATCAAACTGGAGAAACTTCTGAACAACAGATATATAAAGTGCAAAAAGTGACATTTTGA
The DNA here is from genome assembly GCF_019279795.1 of Protopterus annectens. Taxonomy (NCBI): domain Eukaryota; kingdom Metazoa; phylum Chordata; order Ceratodontiformes; family Protopteridae; genus Protopterus; species Protopterus annectens. The sequence continues at coordinate 1,705,049,747 of NC_056726.1, read as the reverse complement.
ATGGCAGACTAAACTGTAAGGTTAAGACTCTAGAACAGCTATACTGCATTTTATACAAAGCTATAATTTATGAACAAGCAGAACATAATTAATTATATGTAGTAGCCAATTTAAATGTGTTGATTTAGCAATGCTCAATTTCAATTACTGATGCTTGCATTAAAAAAAAAAAATATATATATATATATATATATATATATATATATATATATATATATCTGGGAGGTCCACTGGATACAGTCCTTTTTCAGGGATGACCCAGGAGCAATGTTTGGTTAAGTGACTCGGTCAAGGTCACACAGCAGGGAAATGGGTGCTGAGGAAATCAGGTCATATACCCCAAGAACTGCAGCTCATAGCCTTAACTGTCAGCAAATTAAATAACCTGCAGATATCATTCACACAGGTGAATGCTACTGATGTTTAAATTAATGCAAACCCTTCACTTAATATTGTTTCAGAAAGTCAAAAAATGAATGCTCTGTTCCATAACAAAAAAAGTACCTCAACATTCTTTTGCTACTAAAGGAGAATATAGAAAATAGTGGTTTATTTGACTGTTACATCTTTAAAGATTACCGTTCTAAAAATTAATTATTACATGTCAAAAATTTACATTAAAAAGAGATTTGCACTGTTATACAATTTTTCGTAAGCCACAAAACTTATGCGTGATGTCTCTGTTTTTACCAGTATCCTGTATATCAAAGACATTTATCATATGCCCAGCAATTTCAGAGGCCAAATTCCTGAAATATGTACTGCTAGTATCTTCCTAAATACCTGTATAATCATGGCATCATTTTGCTGCAGTTTCTTCTTTTCCTACCATGTTAAATGAATTAAATATTGTTTAGGCAACATCTCTGCTGTAGGTTCATACACAATTCCTTTCTGACAGACTTTTGAGAACTCTCCTTCATGTACTTCACTCCAAATATCTGCTCTTCATTATTACAGACACACAAGTGTTTAGGGTATTAACTGAGATGAATGAATAACAGTTGCATGAAATTAACAGTTGCAGAACACATGGAGATATGAGTTAATCTTCAGACTTTAATGCAATATCTACAGATGCTTGAATAAAGACAATCACATGTACCTGTTATCTAATATGTTTTTTGCAAAATCCTATCTATTATGTTACTTGAGTGTTTCTTTGTTCAGAGTTCAATGACAGTGAGAATAGCTGTGAATCAGCTAAAACTGATTATCCATATGATTTTGTGAAATATATACTTAAGACAAGAGGGTCTCTTTGAATCAGTCATAAAAGATTTTCTTAATGCTCTGTAAAAAGTTTATACTGGTTAGTGAGTTATTTACCATTAATCCTGAGTGTCTGTAATGTATTTTACCATAATCTATTCTGCACAATATTATGTTTCACCTGTTGAAACTAAAGTTCTTTGCCTGTTCCAATTTATCTGTAGACCTTTCAGCTTTACTTCTCTACCTAATAAATGTTCCTTCCTTACAGCATTTCTTGCTCTGTGTCATTTCATTTGTGCTTTTTTTAACTACATCTAAAGTTATAATACCGAGGTTATCAAAATGGATGCGAATGGCTATTGTGAATATTCTTCTAAACACTTTATACAAGAATAAGTAGAATATAGAGTGGCATGACGAGAGAAGGAGAAAATGTGTGTTATCTACTTGGAGAGAAGGAGAAAATGTGTGCTATCTACTTGCGAATAGGATTATGGAATTCTCTGGAGCTGTATTTGTTTGACTTAAAGCTGAATCAGTTGCTAAGTTCTCCAAATTCAAGATGCATACATTGTCTAGACCCTCTTCCTAATGTTTTCCAGAAAATTAATATTTTACTTAGGGTAGCCAGTTTATTGTTTCCTTCCACCTTTCTAAATGTCTACCTGGTATAGAATGATTTATAGCATAAATAGCTAATATATCTTTAATTGCAGATTCTTGTTGGGGTTGCTTGACATTTTGCTTTCTTTTCTCTAAATCCATGGACATTTTAAACCTTTTATATATTTTCAAATTTGCATTTTTGAAAGCATTTCTAAGCAGGTTCTCTTTACTTTAGTTTTCTGCTATATTTTGCTGCCTTCTTGCTAGAAAGAAACAATACACCCTAGTTAACAGTTAAGGAATAAAAAGTACACTAACTTTACATGAATGTTGTTTTATTTTTAACATGTAAATTTCAAAACACTGAAGTAATACCACTAACATACTGACTCTGTGTGTAACTGTAACTGTAAAATAATTTGGTTACTTTGACTACTGATAAATTTTTAAAATCGCAAAATGCAAAACATACACAGGAGCAAAGAAAGGCAGTCCACCAATGCGAAAGAACTAATACAGTTCCAAAATCCAAAACGAACTCAAAAACAAGTGCAAGTGCAGATAAAACCTTTTATTCGAACAAATAGTAAGTGCTTTCACCCTGAGGCTTCGTCAGACTGTAAAACAATAAAAACTTCTGTGCTTATAAAGAAAACAGTACAGCTAATTAAACAATTAAGTTCATAAAAATCATTGATTGCAATTAAGCATTTAAAGCAGCAAGCATACTTATCATGAATAATAAATATATACATATACTAGCACTTCATCACAAAATTAATATTAAAAAATATCTTAAACAAATAAAAACAATTCAAAAACTAAATCCTAGCATTATGCTTAGGTTTAAACAGTCTTCTCTTACGTAAGAAGGGTTGTAAACATACTTTATCATTCAATCCTGGCAGTTTATCCGCTCTACAGCGGATAATCCAACACATTTCACATTCCTCAGTATAACTAGCTATATTACCCCCCTCTACCACTGGGTACAAAGCTTTGCATAACAAAAAACTTAAAATTATGTGTCAGCCCATATTGCTTACAGTGTTTGGCCAACGCATTTTGTTCAGAGCCAATCCTAATATGGTATACATGCTCCCTAATACGTTCACGTAACTGGCGATTCGTTTTACCTATATAAAATGATGTGCATTGTACACATCTAGCAAGGTACACTACATTTTCACTCTGACAATCAGTTTGAGTTTTAAAATAATAATTATAACCCGTCTTCAGATGTTTGAACATGTTTTCAGTGTCAATGTATTGACATTATCTACAGGAATTGCAAGGGACAGTGTTATAAGTGGTAGTAGTGTGTTCAGTATTCAAACTACCTGAATAATAACACAACTTCTGTTTCAAATTCATCTTGTTCTTATACAAGAACCTTGGTTGGTGACCCACTATACTACCTATATCTTCATTTAATAATAGAGTGTCCCAATGCTTCATAATGATACTCCTAACAACATCTATATCGTTTGTAAAATATAACAGTACTTTCAGTCCATTCACTTCTCTCGGTGGTGTATCAAATACACCATCCCCATTTTCTGAGAAATAAGGACAAGCTCTAGTAGTTCATAGGTCATTGACCATAGAATTCACTTTGTCCACTTCTGTCTGCTTATAGCATCTTTCTTTGAATCTTTTTCTAAGTTCTGATACCTCATATTCATAACTTTCATCCAATGGATTCAACCTAGAAGCTCTCATCATTTGTCCTTTAACAACATTTTTAAAAACATAACTAGGATGCATGCTATGTCTATGAAGAAGACCTATAACATGTTTTCCTATGCACAGAAGTGTTCAACATACCACTATCAAGTCTCAAAATATTTACATCAAGAAACGATATATTGGAAGTGGAATAACACAATGTAAACTTCAGAAACTCTGTCAGATTACTCATTCAGACGGGTTATAATTATTATTTTAAAACTGTAGAGCGGATAAACTGCCAGGATTGAATGATAAAGTATGTTTACAACTGTTCTTACATAAGAGAAGACTGTTTAAACCTAAGCATAATGCTAGGGTTTAGTTTTTGAATTGTTTTTATTTGTTTAAGATATTTTTTAATATTAATTTTGTGAAGAAGTGCTAGTATATGTATATATTTATTATTCATGATAAGTATGCTTGCTGCTTTAAATGTTTAATTGCAATCAATGATTTTTATGAACTTAATTGTTTAATTAGCTGTACTGCTTTCTTTATAAGCACAGAAGTTTTTATTGTTTTACAGTCTGACGAAGCCTCAGGGTGAAAGCGCTTACTATTTCTTCGAATAAAAGGTTTTATCTGCACTCGCACTTGTTTTTGAGTTTGTTTTGGATTTTGGAACTGTATTAGTTCTTTCACATTGGTGGACTGCCTTTCTTTGCTCCTGTGTATGTTTTGGATTTTGCGATTTTATTACATTGGACTTGGTATCTCAGGAGCAGTCTTCCTGCTGTGGTTTTTGCTAGTTACTGATACATTTTTGGTTAACCCCAGTAAACTAGTGTTATGCTCTTCTCTACCCCCATAGACTACCATCCATAAATCAAATCATTCGGAAACCCAACAACAGTAATCCCATCTCCAATATCTAAGACTAACCCGTGATTTATTTATTTATTTATTTATTTATTTATTTGCAGTTGGTTTGCATTCAAATCAATACAGTATGATGAGGATAAAAGATACTTCCTTAAATTGTAACACTCACAGAGAATTAGTCACCAGAAAGTAGATGATGCAACTTAAACTTTGCTACAAGATCTCACAACGTCTTAGCCCTCTGCTATGACTGTCATTGATAGAAACTTGACTATGGCTTCCCAGTTCTGCATCTCTACTTGTCATACAATACAAACTCTAAAAAAAAAAAAATAATAATAAAATTAACAGGTTTGCAATCCTAGCAGATCACCATTTGTATCACTGCTGTATCTTGCAAAACTTCAAATGGCTGCCTGTTCCCAACTATGCCTCATTCCTTCTCGGCTCCCACATTTTTAAAATCTTAAGATTAGGTAACCTCACACCATTGGGATGCTAAATTACTCCTTGAGACCTACCCATGAGAATAGTAGCACATTAGTGGTCTTTTCCTTCACAACTGTAGTAGGAGAAAGAACCTTCTCAATGATAGAGCCTTTGTCATCCCCACACTGGGCCAGTAATTAAGGAGACTGAGTCCTTACCACTGACACTGGAGACAGACGTTCACTTGGAATATAAATGGATACACTCAGTATTTCCAGATGCAGACATCTCTGCATCAAATGCAATTTCCCTTAAGTACTCTCAAAACTTAAATATTTTTCCTAGAAGGACTAGCCACAATGACAAGTTTAAATATATTTAATAATAAATAATAAAAAAAATGAAAATACTAAATATATATTTACAGTAAACACCAGAGTTCCAAACACAGGAAATATTAAAAATAACACAGCTGGAAATATTCACATGGTTACACAAAAACAGTACTCAGCTATTCTCACTATAGTTACTTGGCTAATCTAAAGAGTACTAGTCCCTGGTCACTTACTAGTGCAAGACACGATGAAGTGGGTGAGTGGTCTTCCTTCTTTGTCAGGTTCCAAGAACAGACTGCTCCTGAGACTTCAGTCTCCTCTAATATTAAAACATTATTTCTGTGAGTTCAAGATGGCTACCGTCCTGTAAACAGGGTAGGAACTCAGCTCTGCATAACCTCAACATCTTTAATCCATTATTTTGTGAAGAAAACAACTCTATTCCAGAAAAAAATCGTACCTTTGATAGGAGGTTAACATTCTATCTCAGTATTTTACTTGGATTGCCTCTTCTGTTTGTATAAAAATAGAAGATTACCTTGGATTAGTTCGGGCCTCCTGCTGTTTCTCATACATGTGCTTCTGGTGTGCAGTTTGTCTCTGTGCTGCAAATTTCACCTGCAACAAATATTTCAGCTTTTAAGTACTTGGATTGCTTGGAAAAAAATAACTAAATACTCTTGGTATGTCTCATGTATCAGATTTGATGGACTTACAAATTACAAAAGCAAAGTTTTCTGCAATCTCTTCTCCTGAAAAAGAAGTTTATACTAAAAGGGCCAGGACAGGCAAACAGCAACAGCATCCACAAGACATGTCTAAATCATCAGTGAACTCTGCTTCTTCTAAAAATAAAAACGACCCTAATAACATGGAAGAGTTAAAAATAGCTCTACAGCCTATCCAAGAGGCTATTCAAAGTTTCTCCACACAATTTAAATCCTTCGGAGACTCTCTGGACAGATTGTTAACCAGAATTTCGGATACCGAGTTAAAGGTCTCAAACAATGAACTAAAAATCGACCAATTACAAAAAGGTTTTGACTCCAATTGCTCTATTATTCAGGATTTACAGGACAAAATATTAGATCTTGAGGCAAGATCAAGACGCAATAACATCATCATAAGAGGAATGCCGGAATCTATCCCACACAGGTCTCTGCCAGAAAGCATCACTGAGATTTTATCCTTTCTACTGGAAAATCCTGCTCTAACTGCTCAAATATCAATAGAAAGAGCTCACAGAGCCCTTAGACAAGTTGCAGACAACACAATAAATAAGTATCCCAGGAATGTTTATGTGAAGATTTTAAACTACCAGTATGCTGTCTCAATTGTACTTGCAGCCAGATCTAAGAAATCTATTACTTGGAGAGAATCTAAAATTACTTTTTCTCCGGATTTGCCAGCCCCTCTCAAAATGGAAAGAAGAAAATTATCACCTTACTGTGGGTACCTCATCAAAAAAGCATTAGATTTCAGATGAAATTCCCAAATACATTAATATTTAATTTCCAAGATTCAAAATACGAAGCAAAAAATAGCAAAGAAGCCAAAGAAGTGTTCTTTAAAGTGTTTAAGGTATGTCCTGATCTGGTATAAGTTATTCTAAACTTACCTTTGTGTCCTGGATGATTTCCGGTGTGTTTCCATAGCATGGTAGTGCTCCGATCCGTGTTTCAGCACTCCCGACGAGAACATGTCTTTTTGTACTCCCAGGATGAGGTCCTGCTTCAGCGTGGAGGATGGACCACAGAGAACTTCATTTCCCATCATGCTAGCGCTCGTCATCGCCTCTAAATGCGTCACATCATGACGCCCATCTTCTGTGATTGGCTGTGCAGTTTTTTCTTTTTTACATCTCTTAAAGTGGCGATTCCGCTCAGAAAACAGTTAAATAGTAAACTGTGCATTGAGGGATGATTGCCCTTTTAAATAATTTCGAAAGTAAGCTGCACGCAGTCTGTCAAGGCTATTCTCCTTTTTTGTTTTTATATAATGGTTTCAAATGGTCATTGGGAGCTTGGATTACTGCTGGATTTGGCTGTGCAAGGTTTGGAAGATATGGATCACGTTTTTCCTGGTTGCTGTTTGGGACTTTTATGTTCACTGGACTTGGTATGGGAAATTTTCCTGTTTTGTTAAAATTGTATAATGTTGGTTCATTTAAATAGTATACAACATAAAGAAAATGTTTATCATCTTAATACCTTGATAATTTGTATTTATCAGGCAATGTATTTGATTATAATGGAGTTACAGCTGTCAGGTCTTTAGTACCTTGACAAATGTTGGAGTAAAGACAGTGTGCAGGTTTACATACCAGTACTCAGAAGTGCTGTAATGCTTGAGGTCTCGGAAATGTTATGACAGATGTAAACATTTTTATTTTTACTCTCTGAGCAAATGCTGTAAAATTAATTTTCTGATGAAAAATTGTAAAGGCAACTGTTTTTCTATGTACATATATGCTAAATATGTGAAGCATGAAACAAGTTTGCACTACAATTTGAAGTAATTTCTGTAGTATTTTGTCATGTGTTACTGCTGTTTGATATGTTAAACAAGACAGAACAGCCAAAGTTAAGAAATCTGACAGATACCAATAAACATCTCTGGCATGTCCGTAGTTAATGACACCTTATAGGATATTTCAATCGCAAATCAAACCTCAGCTCTGAGGTGTCTCAGTTATCCTACTATGGCATTTAATATTTTGTTTGGAAAATGTTTCCTAATTCTTAAATTGTATTATTGAGATCTGTTTTTCTTCTTTTTCTTCTTTATGATACCTTGTACAATCTGTCCCTGGGTTTCCTACTAGTTTAATTACATTGTGGAAGGTAGTGATCATGCATTTTCTTAAGTAGTTAAAACCATAAGTGTCTTCCTATAGTTTATATGTTATAGGAGTGTTTTTGAATATCATTCTGCAAACTTTACTCTCATCTAATATAATAAGATTTCAGTATAATAGCTTCCTGTTGTGTTCCAACTTTGTTCTAGCATCTGATAGTAATGGATTTATTTTTTGTAGTAACTGCAATGCTGATAACTCGGTGAGGAGGCCTTCATTAAGTTGGGGGTTTACAGTGTTCCTATATATTTGGTTGCTAAAATCAATACATTCCTATAATTTCATGTTTGTTAGCGTGTTGGGAATAGTTATACAGGTATTAGTGGATGATTGGTTTTGGTAAGATTACAGCCTTGGTGTATTTTATGTTCTATAGGAATGCTCACTCATTTATGTCTTTTCACTGTGTACCTTATAGCTGGGAGTCAGTAAATTTCAGTTTACTCCTAAAGCACCCTATTTCCTCAGTGCTATTGATTATTTTTATTTCTACTCATAACCGGTTGATGGTTTTCCTCTATATTTATTAGGGGTTTATTTCCATTATGTTTGTCAAACACTGAATATATTGATTAGATTAGCCTCGAACTGACCCAAGGTCAGTCACGGAGCATATATGGTCCCTTTTTATACTAATGGGAAATTTTTGAGGCTATGAGCTTAAGGAATGTCACGTGTCATGACACTCTATGAGGTTTCTGTTTTGTAAAAATTTTTAATTGACCTTTTGCAGTCTTCGACTTTTGGGTTAGACTATAGTTCTACTTTCATATTTCTCTCATAGTTGATTGTTCTCATTGCCTTTATGAGGAATAATATTTTGTCCTACTAACATGTGTCATTTTCATTATGCAATTGTTATTTTGAATGGTTTATGCACTATTTGTTTCACAGTTCAAATTCTTAAATGCTGAGCTGGGTTTGAAATCCTAACCCTGATGGGGAGGATAAGCAGTCTAGACCTAAGGGTAATTAGGGGATTTTTTGGGGGTCCATACTTCCCTCAGGAGAAGGGGGGGTTCTTTGAATTACCCGTATGTTAGGTTTTTTAAATCAAAGTTCCCAAAAATCCCTTTCCCTTCCAGGCCTTTGGAGAGGAGTTTATGCTTGGTTGTTAGGCAGGAAGGGTCTTGTTTTATAGCGGTTATTGCCCATATTCTACTAATAGAAGTTTATAAGTTTCAGGTTATGCAATATATTTTCCATGTCTTTTTATTCCTTTTTATACTTCCATATCACACATGTTATCCCCCACTGAATAGGTAGCTGAATGATTATATGTGATTCTTGGAATATTAAGGGATTACAGCTGATCAAAAAGAGGAGACTCTTCATGCACATGTGCTTTAAATCAAAAGTTGATATAATTTTAGTTCAGGAAACACATTTGATCAGCCGTCAATGGGAGCATGAAAAAAGGAGGGTGAGAAAGATCATTGATTCCGGAGTTAAGTCGAATAGTGCAGGGGTTGCCATAATAATAAAGAAAAAATTCCATTTTGATATTATTAAATTTGAATCTGATAAGGACGGCAGATGGTGTTTATTTAGTACCAATCTATCCCACATTGATAAGCCCATTGTAATCTTGAATATCTACTCTCCCTGTGCTAACCAACAAAATTTCTATATGATTATTTACAACATTCTCTCCTCCTTCCCCAACCACTATTTTATTATAGGAGGAGATTGGAACTCCATTCAGAACCCCACTACAGATAGGTCAAAGGGTAATACAAATTATAATAAACTAGCTGTGTCGGTATTAGCTGACTTCAAGGAAGATTTCAATTTGCTTGACCCATTTATAACACACAGAAACCCCACTAATAAAGTTAACTTCACTTTTTTCTCCAATTGTCATAAGAGTTGGTCCAGAATTGATTTCTTTCTTCTTTCTTCGGTCCTGGCTAACTACCAAATAGAACTACATATTGATAACAGAAATTTATCTGACCATTCGAAGTTATCCCTCTCCCTAGATTTCAATCAGAGGTGTAACAGTAGAAATAGTCCATTGTGGTGGAGACTTAATCCTAATCTTCTTCAAAAAGAAGGAATAGCTACGATTATAGAAGATAATTTAAACCAGTTTATGCAAGCATCAAAAGAGCAGGATATTCCTATAGATATATTATGGGCCTCCACAAAGGCGGTAATTAGGGGCATTCTGATAAATAAAGCCTCTTACTTCAAGAAACTTTATCTTAAAAGGGAGTCTGAACTGAGCAAAAGATATCAGAATGGGAGAACAAACTGCAGACCAAATAGGATAGCAAAGTAGAATCTCAGTTAGTTAAGTTGCAGAAAGATTATTTATCTCTACAGGCAGATAATCTATCAGTTCATGAAACCAAAATGCTGGCCAAATATTCTGATTGGGCTCAATGCCCGTCTAGGTTCTTAGCCAGACTAATTAATCAGATTAAGCCATCACACAATTTCACTCAAATTTCTTATCAAGACAAACTCTACCATGATACACAGGATATTATAAAAATTTTTCAAAAAATATACACTGAACTCTATAGCTCACCTAGTGACCCTATCGATTTATACGTGTTACATGATACCCTTAAAGAATTATCTTTCCCAAAACTAAATATGGATCAATTTCACTTGTTAGATAAAGAAATTACTTCTCAGGAAGTCCTGGATGTGATCAATAACTTAAAATTGAATAAGGCCCCTGGCCCTGATGGGTTCACAGCAGAATTCTACAAATTATATCCCAACAAGATCTCACAGGCTTTATATTTGATTTATAACCATATTCTCCACCAGGGTATAAGAGATCCCCATTTTAATGCATCTAAGACTATTCTTATCCCTAAAGGTAAATCAGACTCTACCAAACCGGAAAATTTTAGACCCATCTCTTTTATTAATGTGGACTTAAAGATCTTGGCCCAAATTTTTGCCAACAGACTTAAAGCTCTGCTTCCTAATATAGTTTCTAAAGAACAATCGGGCTTCATTAGAAATAGACAGACCTCGGACCATACTCTAGCTTTAGAAGCTATGATTACTTTCTCGTCTTTAGCTAGGTACCCCCTGTACACTCTAGCAATAGATGCTTCTAAGGCCTTCGATAGAATGAGTATGAAATTTTTACTCACTATTCTACACCTATTTAACATTCCCAGCTCATTCACAAAATTTATTGAGACCATTTATCACAAAGCCTATACAACACTACATATTAATAATGTTATATCTGAGAGGATTAACATAATCAATGGAACGAGACAAGGTTGCCCTCTCTCTCCTTTATTATTTAATCTATATATAGAGCCTCTCTTCCTTCTTATTAAACAAAAAACACATCAGATCATCCCCAAGCTATTTAGAACTAGTATCCCCCTTTCGGCGTTTGCTGATGATCTAAATATTTACCTTTCTTTACCAAACTCAGACTTAGAGAAAATCATCAAATCCATTAATATCTTCTCTAAATTTGCCAACTACAAGGTCAACAAAAACAAACCTCAAATTTTTCCGGTCAATATCACATCACCATACCCTCTAAATTTTTCTTCTGAAGTTATTCCTGTTAATTCAAAACTTCGCTACCTGGGGGTAACTTTCTCAACTGATCAATCCATTTCTTATCAGGAGAACATCTCTTCTCTTTGGAAGGAGGTGCAATGGGATTTAAAGAGATGGACTCAACTTAAGCTACCCTTTCTGGCACGATCAACTATTATTAAAATTAATATTCTTCCCAGGTTCTTGTATATTTTCAACTCGACTAACGCGATTATCCCTTTATACTTTTTCAATAAATTACACTCAACCTTCTCTAAATTTATCTGGTCTCCAAAATTGGTGAGAATATCGTACTCTAAACTTACTTACCCGAAGGAATTGGGTGGCATTTCTCTTCCTTACTTCAAACTATACTATGATATTATTCAAAGTAGTAGAATTATTAAGATAGCAAATTATGTTAATACCTCGGATGCCTGGCACCATAACTGGGTATTGCTTTACTTCAATTATATTAGATCCCTTAACTTTAATCCATCCGCCTTACCTTTCTTAAGCAAAGTCAGTCTAGACAAATATATAATCACCTATGGTCTCAAATATAACGTTATCAGATTACATAAACTATTATCTTCTCTAAAACTTTTGCAGGCGTTCATTTCCCTCCAACCACTACATATAAATCCCAATTTAACTCTGAGTGGTAACATGATAAATTTGGACAATTTCCCCCTTATTAAGGATAACAGACTTCCTTTTAGTCAAACATCTGAAGATATCTGAGATTAGGCAAACCTTTAATCTATCTAAAAAATATACTTTAATAACTAGACAGATCTTTGAATTATTGAATCCATATTATGATCATCCAGAGCTATCCAGGGAAAATATCGAAATTGCCAAGGTTATTTGGAAACTTCTTCTGCTAAAAAAGAAAATGACTTCTAATGTCTACAAGTTCTTAATCTCTATTAGATCTAACAATTTGCCAGTATTTTCTAAATTCTGGTCGGATAAGGACCCGAATATAACTCCCACACAAATGAAAGAGGCTTTCAAATCAAGTATTAAATTTATCCCTTTTAAAAAACTATTCTATACGCAACTCATGATCACCAACAATGCATGTTTAACACCTGCAATTATTAATAAAATTCATCCCAACTCATCGTCTCTATGTCCATTCTGTAAGGATCAAGTAGCCGATATACACCACATTTTCTGGAGTTGTAAATGTGTGTACAGACTGTGGTGCGCCCTTAAAGTTATTTTGGAGAAAATGGGTTACGAGAAATCAACACTTTCTTGGCAATTTGCTTTACTACATATCCCTCCTGATAATATTCCTAAAGCTCAGCTCAAGGTGGTGATTTCAATTATCATGTTTATCAAATATTATATCTCTTTGCATTGGAAGTGCCAAGCTGCACTAACATGGGAAGGTCTAAAGGAATTGGTAATTAGACATATTAAGGTGCAAAAATATCTCTTTTATAAAGGAAATCACAAGTTCTGTTCTGAAAATTTTTGGAATGTATTCTTTGATTGTCTATTAACCTGAAACGCTTTTCTTTTTTTTTTTTTAGTTCATTATCTGTTGTATATATTGTTATTGATTTGGGCAGTGTATAGTTGTTTATAGTTTTTGTAGTTGTTTGTACAGTTTTCTTCTGTGGTTTGTATTGTTTGTCTATATGATAATAAAATAAAAAGAATTTAAAAAAAAAAAACATTATTTCTGTACAGAATAATGCAGCCTCCATTCCTAGAAGCTGTCAAGATTTAGCAATGTTTGCTGCAGATGGATTGTGATTAACCTCTTCTCTTCCACTATCCTCTGTTAAAACATGTAACATTCAGTTACAATAATATATGTACATTTCTTTTCTTTCTAATAGGGCACACTGCTGATACATTTTAACACAAGCAATTTTACAAATACATTTTTAAACACAAGCATCTGTACAAATCAGTTTGATACAAAAATGACATAATTTTTACTAACTTCCAACTAGCTGTGCTGGCATATGTTACACATCCACTGCACCACTTCTCCTGGAATAACTGGCAGTACCTTCTATTATTACATATCTCCCCCTTTGAAGACTTAAGCTAGTTTTTCCAAGTGCCCCTTAAGAAACATTGATTGAGAAGAATGAACCTATCTGGGAATACATTACTCCATATCCTGTCTTTAGAGCCTATCTGCACTGGCATTGCTAACCTCACTATGGTGCTGCACTGTCATATCATATGCCTGCAACCCTAGGCTCCACCGTAGTAACTTGACATTTCGCTGGCTGTCTCGATATAGCCATGTTAAAGGATTGTGGACTGTAACTACAGTGAATTTCCTTCCTACAGCTAGGGTTGAAGTTTTTGCAGTGCCCATACTATGGCTAAACATTCTTTTTCTACTGCTGCATAACATTCCTCCCTAGGTTGGAGTGTACAGGTGAGATATATCACTGGGTGCTCTTCTCCCTCTGAGGAAACCTGGCTGAGTACAGCCCCCCCACCATGGTTCAAAGCATCCACCTGCACAACAAATTATCTGCTGTAATCTTGACTGGGTAATATTGGGCCTCCTCCCAAAGCCCCTTAAAGCTTGTGGAATGCCTGCTCACAAGCTGGGGTCCACAACACCTTGTTTGGCCTGTTTTTCCTCATCAGGTCTGTGAGGGGAGCAGGTATTGTACTATAATTAGGAGCAAACTTTCTAAAGTATCCCGCTGTTCCCAACAATGCCCTCACCTGTTTTTTTATTTTTAACAGGGGCAGGCCAAGCCTGAATGGCTTCCAGTATGGCATGTTCTAGCCTGATATTACCACTCCACACTGTATAATCTGCCTTTTAAATAATTATTTTACATAATTTTCTATTACTTCCATAATTTTGTTCTGTGCATTATGTACTCTGCCAGTTTTATTCTTCATTTGCTTCATTATACTATTGTTTTCTTTAATGAATGTACTCAAACATGGTGCAATTTCTTCTTTTCTCCCATGAAGGAACTATCTTTACTTATACAATAAATGTTTTATCTCAACATTATTCAAATTATATAATTCCTGCCTTTTAATAAAAAAATCTTCATTTTTTTCTAGACTATCAAATGTCTCATTATTTAACTTGTTATACCTCCCCTAGGATTTAATAAAATCCATGTAGGTACCATGTAGAACCTACATGGAATGTATCCTTGTACACGGCCATGGTCTGCCCCTGGCAGCGCACCATGCATATTAATGATGACGCACTGCTGAGGGACAGCATAAGAGCAGGGATATTGAATCAGTGTAGGGAAATGTGTAGAGGCTACCAGTTGTTGTGCATACCTGGTCAGATTTTAAGTACAGGGTGAGGCTCCAATTAATGTACCCCACCACTGTTGAAATGCTGTGAAGTCTGTTAAATGTGTAATATTTTAGTTTATTTTTTTTTTATTTTCCAGCATGTTTGTGGGGCATGGTGCGAACCACAACAATGCCAAGCCATGCTCACATATAGACAACTGACACCTGCTACATATCTAAAAATAGAAAGCGTATGTAATCAGCTATCATAACTAAATTTTTATTTTTTGTTTTTTAATTTTAGAATTGCTGTGTGCAGCATAGCATAGAACACAGCAGATCCAAGCACTGCTTATATATACATAGCCGACACTTGCCGGACATCTAAAAATAGAAACCAGATATAATTAATTATTTATTTACAGATTTGTTTACACATGTTTGCACAGCACAGCACAATGCTCAGCAATGCTAACAGGTGGCTTAGTAGTATATGTGAAGGTATACTAGTTTTTGTAATATACAAGTAGCTAAATGGGTAGAGTTACAGCTTTATGTGTAGTAGGTCTTGGGTTCGAGTCCATAGCAGACAGACCACATCTGTTAATGTACTATTTTTGGATATTTTAATAACAAAATTGTAAAATATGGGACTGCTGCACTGTGAGCTCTGCTGAGCTCTGCTCAACCATGTTAAGCACAGCATAAACATAATAACGGCTGCTAATGTTTGTGTGGTGCTAAGCTTCACTAAAACCATGGTTGTGCAAGTTTTCTCACTTATCAGCTCTGCTCACTTGGTTTATGAGATGCTAAGTGACACAGTCCTTTTTTTAAATGTTGCTCAATGATGTGTAAGGATCTGAAAACAGCCATTTAAATGCAATAGGTTGGAATTCTGCACCATTCATTGGAGTTAAATTGAATGTTGAAATGGCAGGCAGTTCTGGTGAAGGAACGGACTTTCAGGAACAGAAGTTGGGCATTCAGGAGTCCAAGGTCATGGTTGGGTTCCTTGTAAAGAACATGAAGCCAGGCTGATGCAGGGTGGTTTGCAGGGCTCACAGTGTAAGGTGGAGGTCTTGGACCAGTTGCCCAGGGAACTCATCAGTGTACTGGTATACTCCACACAGGTGAGCAGGGTTGTCATTACCATGGTGAACTGAAAAAGAGAAGATGGGAACTTTGGACACCTGGGTCCAAGAAGCAAGAGTAGCTAATGCCCCACAAGTATGTAAGTATGTTCCACTGTCTTAACAAAATGCAAGCTGAATGTCTGCAAAATTGGTATGCATAATGGTGTGCTTCTCTCCCAACAGCTGCAGCTGAGATGCTTGCAATATCGAGTCCCATGCCAAGACCCAATCCAGGTTGCACTGTGAGTGTGGTGAATACAGATGTATTATGCTAGATGTAGCGCAATAGGCAAGAAAGAGTAAAACATTTACTGCAATAAAGTATATAGAAAAAATCTGTAGAGCAATTAATGGGAAATTAGAGCTGTAGTGTAATAAATGAACAATAGCAACTGTAGTTCAATAGAAACAATAAACAATAGCAATAACAGTAAGCAAAATAGTATACAGCAGGATTGTGTTGCCATATCCATTGCAGTAGAGCTGTATGCATTGATTCTGTAAGGTAATGTTGCTGCACTCAAGTATAACACTGTAATAACTGTAGAATGCAAATCTAATTGTCTTTAAACTGTACTGCTTAACTCATAGTACAGTCCAAAGCTGTCTCCAGGCCAATATCAGTCACATAATGTTCTCTCTTCCTCAGACTTCTGGTAATAAAGGCATACGGGTGAGGTAGCCCACTCCATGGGCAGATATTGTGTGTGGACTTCACAGATATTTCAAACCAATAACAATAAAATGTGTTCATCAGCATTATTGATTCTACAATAAAGCTGTATTAATATGTGCAGTTTGGTTATATTCCTATCATGTGTGTTCTACTAGCACTGCAGTCTAGTATAGCACTGTAATAGTACTAGAATGCCAGAGGAATGTCCTGTAACATGTATTGTTCAGTTCATAGTATGGCTCCAGGTTACCCCAGACAAGTTTCAGTCACTCAGTAGTCATCAGTGTCTCAGTAGCACAGTCTGCTAAAGGTATTGTACATAGTATATTTTGCCTCACATAGTCCTGGGTATGTAGCACTAAATTTTCAGTATCAGTCACATAATGCTCACATTTTCTCTCTCCCCAGGAAAAAAGGAATATTGGCGAGCTAGCCCATATTATAAGCAGATATTGTATTTAGATTTCACAGAATGTTAAAATCAATACCAAGAATGTGTTCATCAGCATTGTTGATTTATAAATAAATCTGTGCAATCCCAGTATGGATGTGTCCTTTGCAAGTCTGTACTAAGTTGCTGCAGTCATTTATTACATTATTTGCAGATGTCCTCTGCAGTCAGAGCTATTGGGTTCTACTCCCATGCCTGCCAACGAAAGCATGACAGCTGTCTAATTTACAAACTGTATAAAAACATGCATCTCAAGTGTCACAGTTTCTCATAATGTAATTAAAACTGCCTAATACATCTGTCACATGATTACCAGATAAATTATTACCTGGAATGCAATGTAGTGGTCCCTCTCCATAAAGGTGGTGCCTCAACGGATCCTGGAAACTATCGCCCCATAAGCCTGACTAGCTTGGTCTGCAAAGCTATGGAAAGGATCATCATGGACCTCATAAATAAAGATATTGGGGACCTACAGACACTGGATCCTACCCAGTTTGGCTTTGTTAAGGGCAGATCCTGCCTCTTAAACCTGGTTGATTTCTTTGAAACAGTCACCAAGGCCATTGACGAGGGGAAGGTGGTCCACACAGCCTACCTGGACCTCGCAAAAGCCTTCGATACAATACTCCACTCGGGCATTATAGATAAGCTCACCAGCTTAAATATAAACCCCTATGTCACTAGATGGATTGCAAACTGGTTCAAGGACAGAACCCACATGGTTAGAATTGCTGGAGCCATGTCAGACTCCAAACCAGTTGCAAGTGGTGTCCCACAAGGCTCAGTCCTGGGACCTCTCTTGTTCGGTATATATTTATCGGAGGTGCAGGCCAACACGGAAGGACTGTGGCTGACCAAGTTCGCAGATGACTGCAAACTGGGCACCATAGCTGACTCTCCAGCCGACACAAGCATCCTCCAAAAGGGCCTCATAGAAACAGACAACTGGTGCCAGAGCCATGGCCTCAAGCTAAATGCCAAAAAGTGTATAGTCATCCCCTTTGGCAAAAACAAAGTGTCCACAAATTACCACATAGGTGGTAATCCATTAAGTACAGAAGAAGTAATTAGGGACCTGGGGACCCAAGTTGATAGCAATCTCTCATTTGACAACCACGTGGCCAAAGTGGTTAGAAAAACATTTTATATAGCCCACCTAATCATGAAGGGATTCACATCTAGATCAGGGGAGGTCATCGTGCCTCTTTACTCATCCCTCATCAGGCCCATAATTGAGTACAATGCCCCTTTTGGGATGTACCTTACCAGACACCTGCAGCAACTGGAAAGACCCCAAAAGTACCTCACCAAGAGGATCAAAGGGCTCAAACAGATGCCATATGCTGCCCGGTTAAAGAAACTCCAGCTCTACTCAGTGGCATACCGCCTGTTCAGAGGTGATCTGTGCCTGACGTATAAAGTCATGTCCAACCCGGAATTAATGGACATGCTGCACCTCAGAAAATCCAAATCCCATTGAGCTACGCGCTCGAGAGACTTGAACCTCAGCACTGAAATAAATAGGACATGCTGGAGGGACAGATTCATAACCCAGAGGCTCCCTTCACTCTGGAATAAAATCCCAGTCCAGGTTAGGCAAAGTCCCTCATTGACTTTCTTCAAGAGGAATCTTGATGAGTGGATGGGAGATCGTAGGATTACCCCGGATATCACTTCTGTGTCACTGTTAGACAGAGGCACAGTATACTAACCTCGAAAAAGGGCATAGCAAAATAAATTTAAAATGGGTGGCGAAAGCCAAACACATTCTGGCTAGGCTTATAAATGCCCTAAGGCAGATAGCCTAGTATGAACCTATGAACCTATGAACCTATTACCAAATCCATTTACAGAACACCTTAGTAGTTATATAAGTTTACATTATGTGAAACTGTGCTGCGTAGTTGTGTACCTGCATTTGTTAATGCTTGGCCCTTACTGTCTCATGCTATCAGCTTGAGAGGTATGTACATGCTACAACAGCTAAAGCAGAATTGTAGTCACTGTAATCACAACTGACACCACACACTTGTAGAAGTATGTATTGCCAGTTTTTTCAGGGATATCATCTGCAATGTTACTAATGGAATGTTTTTCTCTCTCTCTCCCCACTCCTTATCTTCATTTACTTATTATTGTTATTTATTATTATGATTTAATATTTATGCATTTTGTTAAAGTAACTGTTTGATAGCCTTATAGTTTACTTCATACTGGAATGCTGTTACCATACTGACTGTTATGTTACTTAATGTTGTGCTGTACATAATATACATTAATATGTATTTGGATTAATAAATATGATGTTCCATTTTGTTAATACTAACAATGGTTTGGTTATTACTAACAGTAACTTATTGTTATACCTCATTTACCACAGCATGTCAAGGCAGGCCAGTTCTGGCTGATTGCCCTACCTTGCCTCAACTGGCTGTGGCACTGGGTCCCAGCACATCTGGGACTCAGACTGGTGATGCCCCCTCTGCTGCCCCTGCACTACCTGTGGATTGGGTAGTATTGCCACCAAGGATGGGACTGGGACCCCTCTGGGAGCAGTGGCAGAGGGGGAGTTGTCATCTGGGTGGAGCTACCATTCTTGGTGCACAGGATTGTCCACCACGGCTATGACCTCCGCCTATGCCAGATTGAGAACATGTTGGGTGACCTGGTGGGGCAACCTCAGCCTGGTGCCAGTGTCCAGCGCAGCCACCCTTGGGGCAGTGATGGAGCAGTGCCAACAGTCCCATGGGTGGGGCTGTGAGTCACACTGCTGTCATCTGGAGGCACATGGGACATAGATTCAATAACACCGTCCTTATCCAAGGTGTTCACCCCCTCATGTGTCACACACCACCCCTATCTGCTGTCTTGTCTGTTTGCCAATGCATCCTCACTTACCCAACTTACCTCCCACACACGTGCCTATGTCCCTTCCCCAACATTCCACGCTCACCTGGAAATAAAAATGGGCACCTGTCCCAAAGAAAATTATTGCCCCATACATGGCTTTCCATTTCACACGTGTCAACTGGACACACATAATTTGGTCCAATTGGCTTGACAACAGTTATGTTGTCCTCACCCCTCTTTCTGGGGTGGAGAGTTTAAAGTCATGTACAAATTCTGTCAAAGGCATAGTTGTTGCTATACACGAAATGGATAGCTATGATTCTTTCCTACACCCTTCCTACACATCTCTACCTGCCTTTCACTATGTTTTTTTCCCCTGATTGCCCCCATTGCACCACTTTCCTATCTCCCCATTTTTCTTTTCTTTATATTTTTTAGCTCAGAGCTGTGTGACAAGCCACATCACACAGCTTCACTTAGCTCAGCTAAATAGAGCTATAATGACTGTATGTGTTCATCCCATTCTGTGACATGTGCAATATAAACACCTCTGCCATGTATTGAGCACGAGTCCATCACACCTACAGCACACTGCATTAACCTGCCACACACACGCAACTTGTTATTAAAGTAGGTGGTTTAAATAAAACATAAATCATTTCCAGTTATTATCATTAGGCTTGTTTCAGCAGAGCTGCATGCCATGCTGCACCTAGCAAACTGGAATAAAAAGTAATGGAGAAAAAGGGGTGTGTACCTTGGACTCTGGTGTAATAGTACAGCACTAGACATCCACAGACATGATTATGAATGTATATGAGGCCTGTGGCAGCAGGTAAATGTGCCCTTTTATCAGCAACATGTAGAAAGACAGCTGCTAAGGTATCAATTGCAAAGTACATGTACAACTGGGACCCTGGTGCAAAAATACATCCATATAAAGCCATGTACATACTGATGAATGTAGAAAATGTTTGTCACAGCCTGCATGTTTGTACATATATTTTGCAAGTACACCTGCATTAGCAGTGGCACAGTAGCTCAGTCTGTTAAATGCCTTGCATGTAGTACACTTTGCCACACCACAGTCCTGGGTTAAAATCCAGTGGTGGTGTGTTGCATTTCAATTACATTATTGTGAAGACAGCAATTAATGAATTACTCATGCATTCTTTGTCCACGCAAAGTATTGCAAATAAAATAACTGCTTTTCAGTGCTGGAAGTTACAGGCTTACAGGTAGGGACACACTTCACACATCTATATAGCATAACTAGATGTCACCTAGTACTCTGTTACTGACACAGTTATCTAACATATGTACCATAAACACATGCCTTAATTGGAGTGTAAAGGGTACACTCACCCTGGCTATGCCTCTACAACAAGGTTGGCACAGCTGACACAGGTGCACTTATAAGTTGTTGTCCTCCAAAGTGTTCACACCTTCTGCCTATGTCTGTTACCTGTAGCAGCAGCTGCAGCCTGTGGTACACACAGCTCTAAGTAAAGGTTTCTGCTACAGATATATCCCCTGCAATGATGTATTCTCCTCACCCCAGTAATGTCCATCTCAATGGCAACAAAAGGGGCCCTGGTCTACATGAAGGCCATATATAGTGCACAGTTTTTGCATGTCATTGGCTAATGATAGTGCAATTCAGCTGTTTTAGCTGAAATTAGCATATCAGAGCCACAGATTCATTTAGAACCAATTACCTGCTAATGAGAAAGCACGTTAAAACTGCAAGCAGCTGGCTATGGGGAAACACTCTGTATGAAACTTTCCTCATACAGAGTACACCTTTGCAAAACATGACCAGACACACATATCAGCAGAGGAGTACTGTACTCCACCAGGTGTATAACTTTTTTTTGTGTATAATAGGATGTAGATGGGAGGATAGAGATATGGGGAATAGGGACCTGTGGTAATGACATGTCATTGATATCCTGCTGTCTTACACTTACAGGGGATGTACAATATATCAGGGTTGCACTGTATTTTGTCATTGTGGCACACTGGTGGTGTTGGACTGTCCCTATATAGTGGTTGTAAGAGCACACTGCAATTTATCTGGCACTGGTTTTATGACATATTATTGTGTGGTTGGCCTTAGGAGACACACCAAAGTGGGCAAGAGTGTTGGGTGTATGATCATACAGCAGAATCTCTTGTGGCACACTTGGAAAATACCTCAGTATTGATACTATCATGGTTGTATCCACACAAGTAGTATGTTGTCACAGTGTGGTGTATGACATGTGTGAGCCAGCAGTGGATAGTGCTGGCTATTTTGTTCTTGCTGTATATGTACATAGTGGACATCCATATATCTGCTCCAGTAATGTGTTTCCCCTTTATTGTCTTTCAGGAATAATGTAACATAGATGCCAAGTTCCCTTCTCAGATGTGAAGAATGAACTAATACCTGAAGGACTATGGCAGCATCATCACATCCTGCTATCCAAAGGGAGGCATAACAGGGAACAGTGAGCTGCATTATGGGCAGACTTTGTCAGGGATGTGAATGCCACTATCCACCAGGACAGGACATATGAGCAGGTTCAACACTACACTACAGACATGGTGAATGCTGCACAACAAAGGCCAAGTGATGTAGTCAGGAATGGTGCCATCACTGGTGGAGGCCCTGCAGCAGAACAATAACTCTTGGCCACTGAGGAATTCCTGGAGAACCTATGGATACACAACAGTTTCCAGGCATCCATCACACCATACATCATGTAGGTGGGTGTCACAGTGTCTACAGCAGAGGAGAGTGCAGGTAAGCATAATGTGATCACTATTGTAATACAGTAGCAGACAATCTGTCAGGATGTACATACCTTTACATGGGTGTCAGGACTATTGGCTTTGGAGGGGTTAATCTCAGGTGAATACTCATACTCAGAATATCACCAGTACATCAAATAACACAGTAGCTATTGTACAAGTGAGATATACGCATGTATTACCTTGTTGTGCTGCAACATGTGATGGTATTGACATTACCTCACCCTCACCTTTTTACAAGTCTGTCAGGTGTTGTTAGAGGCTGTGATCTTACTCCTGGTAAGCTTGATACTGTTTTACTATGGAACATATATATGCTATTAAAGTTAAGGGCCAGAATA
Source organism: Protopterus annectens (assembly GCF_019279795.1). NCBI lineage: Eukaryota > Metazoa > Chordata > Ceratodontiformes > Protopteridae > Protopterus > Protopterus annectens. The sequence continues at coordinate 1,705,026,713 of NC_056726.1, read as the reverse complement.
ATGTCCTATGTACAGTTAATGTTGTGTTTAACCAGAGTAGAATGTTTGTATGTTCCAGTTTGGAACATTTACCTAAGGTTCCTAGAGTGGATAATCACAGGAATGTAGTTGAATGAACATAACACTTTTGCAGTTATAGTTAAGAAGGAATAAGCCTCCTGGTTTACATGAGGCAATTTATCCAACATGCCTTTTACAAACCGAAAGGTTGATGGCACATACCTTAAGCACTGAAACTTGTATTTGTATACATTTGTTAAGAAAGGTGTACTGAGTTTTATGTGTTGTTTTATCAAGTACAGTATCATACTGAATAACTAAAAGGTAAATTATACTGGTCAAGTTTCACTGGATTTACCTGATGTGCTTGTTAAAAAGGCCTTGAGTCGAGTGTGTGTATTTTGTTGTGAGGAAGTCTGTTGTGCATAAAAGCTGAGAGGAGAACATGTGAGACTGTTAATAAAGTCATGGATCCTCATTATTATGAGTCTTTGTGGCTTTTCCATACATAGTAGTGTAGGTAGTAATGTATTGCTTTTGTCATGGTTTTCATAGGTGACTGGAGGGATTGGGGTCAGTCCCTCATACAATCTGATCAGTGTCTCTTCGGACTCTGATGATAATGTTGGCCACAGTGAGGCACAGGTGGGGATTGCAGGGACTGAATCTGTCCCAGAGGTTGACAGCCCTCTTCTGCCCACATTGTCATCACACACAGTCAGTATGCCCACATATACCCAGTCCTAAGAGGCCAAAGATATTGGACAGTCAGAGGATGGAGACATTCTTCTTCTATCTGCTGCTCCCATCAGGGGTCACCACAGCAGATCAACTATTTCCATTTCTTCCTGTCCTCTGAATCTTGCTCTGTCACACCAACCACCTGCATGTCCTCTCTCACCACATCCATAACCTTATCTTAGGCCTTCCTCTTTTCCTGTTACCTGGCAGCTTCATCCTTAGCATCTTTTTCCCAATATACTCTGTATCCCTCCTCAGCACATGTCCAAACCAATGTAATCTTGCCTCTCTGGCTTTGTCTCCAAACCTTCCAACCTGGGCTGACCCTCTAATATACTTATTCCTAATCCTGTCCATCCTCATCACACCCAGTGCAAATCTTAACATCTTCACCTCTGCCACGTCAAGCTCTGACTCCTGCCTTTTTGTCAATGCCACTGTCTCCAACCAATATAACATAGCTGGTCTCACTACCCTCTTGTAGACCTTCCCTTTCACTCTTACTTTTACTCATCTGTCACAAATCACTCCTGACACTCTTCTCCACCCACTCCATCCTGCCTGTACTCTCTTCATCACCTCTCTGCCACACTCACCATTAGTCTGAACTGTTGATCCCAAGTATTTAAACTCATCCACCTTCACCACCTCTACTCCCTGCATCCTCACCATTCCTCTATCCTCCCTCTCGTTCACACACATATATTCTATCTTAGTCCTGCTGACCTTCATTCCTCTTCTCTCTAGAGCATATCTCCACCTCTTCAGGGTCTCCTGCACCTGTTCCCTACTCTCACTACAGATCACAATGTCATCTGCAAACATCATAGTCCACTGGGACTCCTGTCTGATCTCATCTGTCAACCTGTCAATCACCATTACAAATAAGAAAGGGCTCAGAGCTGAACCTTGATGTAATCCCACCTCCACCTTAAATGCATCCGTCACTCCCACCGCAGACCTCACTGCTGTCACACTACCATTGTACATATCCTGTACCACTCTTACATACTTCTCTGACACTCCCAACTTCCTCATGCAATACCACAACTCCTCTCTAGGCACCCTGTCATATGCTTTCTCTAAATCTACAAAAACACAATGCAACTCCTTCTGACATTCTCTGTACTTCTCCAACACTCTCAAAGCAAACATCGCATCTGTAGTGCTCTTTCCTGACATGAAAACATACTGCTGATCACTAATCATCACTGCCCTTCTTAACCTAGCTTCCACTATTCTTTTCCATAACTTCATACTGTGACTGATCACTTTAATCCCTCTATAGTTACTGCAGCTCTGCACATCACTCTTATTCTTAAAAATCGGTACCAACACACTTTTTCTCCATTCCTCAGGCATCCTCTCACTTTCCAAGATTTCATTAAACAATCTAGTTAAAACCTCCACTGCCATTTCACCTAAACGCCTCCATGTTTCCACAGGTATGTCATCTGAACCAACAGCCTTTCCGTTCTTCATCCTCTTCATAGCTATCCTTACTTCTTCCTTGTAATCCACTGCACTTCATGATTCACTATCCACACATCATCCAACCTTCTGTCCCTCTCGTTCTCTTCATTGATCAGCCCCTCAAAGTGCTCTTTCCGTCTGCTCAACACACTCTCCTCACTTGTGAGTACGTTTCCCTCATTATCCTTTATCACCCTTACCTGCTGCACATCTTTACTAGCTCAGTCCCTCTGTCTAGTCCTTTTCTCCCTCCTTAGTGTCCAACCTTTTATACAACTTGTCATATGCCTTATTCTTAGCCTTTGCCACCTCTCTCCTTGCCATGCACCTCATCTCCTTATACTCTTGTCTACTTTCTTCATCTCTCTGACAATTCCACTTCTTCGCCAACCTCTTTCTCTGTAACATCTCCTGTACTTCTTCATTCCACCACCAGGTCTCCTTGTCCTCCTTCCTCTTTCCAGATGTCACACCAAACACATTTCTAGCCATCTCTCTTGCTAGCTCTGCTGTAGTTACCCAGATATTCTGTAACTATTCACTGCCACCCAGTGCCTGTCTTCACTCTTCCCTGAACATCTCCTCACAATTACCATTTTTCAATTTCCACCATTTGATCCTTGGTGGTGCCCTCACACTCATCCTCCTATTCTTGATCACCAATGTCATCCTACAAACCACCATCCTATGCTGCCTAACTACACTTTCCCCTGCCACCACTTTACAGTCTCCAATCTCCTTCAGAATGACCCTTCTACATAAGATATAATCCACCTGCGTGCATCTTTCTCCACTCTTGTATGTCACCCTATGCTCCTCCCTCTTGTTAAAATACGTATTCAACACAGCCATGTCCATCCTTTTTACAAAATCCACTACCATCTGACCTTCTGCATTCCTTTGTTTAACACCATACCTACCCATCACTTCCTCATACCCTTTGTTCCCTTCACCAACATGCCCATTGAAATCAACTCCAATCACCAGTCTCTCACCCTTGGGTACAGTCATCACCAATTCATCCAACTCACTCCAAAATTTTTCTTTCTCATCCATCGCACACCCAACTTGTGGAGCATATGCACTAACAACATTCATCATTACAGCATCAATTTCCAGCTTCATAAGCATCACTCTATCCGACACTCTTTTCACCTCCAAAACACTCTTAGCATACTGTTCCATCAGGATAATGCCTACGCCATTTCTCCTCCCATCCACACCATGATAAAACAATTTGAACCTACCTCCGATACACCTAGCCTTGCTTCCCTTCCATCTGGTCTCTTGCACACACAATATACCAACCTTCCTTCAGAGGATGGAGACATCAAACAGGAAAATGTGGCAACTATGCCTCCAGTGAGAGTAGACACTATAGCCAAAGACCTGGTGAGGCCCCATACACGTGGCTTAATCATGCTGCTCATAGGAGGACTACTGTCCATCCATCACCTGTTGCTGGTGTCATATCACGGGTCACTTGGTGCACATTTTGGCCATCATAGAGGCACAGGCATATTCTGAATGGAACACCAGATGTATGCTTAGGGTTATGGATGCAGCACAGTCTGACATCCATGACTGTACTGGGGACACCCTGGATCAGTTCATTAATGCAGTGGAAAGATGATGGGCTGCGACAGGGTCTGTCTTGGACTGCACGTAGTCTGTGCTGGAATATCTGGTTGGAGTTGGGCATTGGACCCATGGACATAAGTCAGCAACACCATCTGCTGAGAATCTACATGGACATGCACAGTTACTCTCCTATAGTGGCAGTACATGCAGTGCTAGAGAGGGGAGTGTGATTTCCACACCACAATGTGACAGGCCATGGGATCATGGTCCTAGCTGGTCCCATTTGGGACATGGTGATGCAGACAACAGTCACCATCAGGTACTTGCACTGTAGCTGACCTTGAGCATGGTGGTGCCAGTGCAACTCCTGGCAGAGCCAGTTTCCATGTTCAGGGCTGGAGACAGTGAACTGTCAGCCCTACAATGTATGGTCCAAAGCTGTCCAACATACACATGTGCAGGGCTAAAACTGAGCCTGACTATGTACACTCACACACCACTGCCAAATGCAGGACACCTACAGAGGCACACAGCACCTCTTTATGGTCCAGCTAACCCTCTCCCCTTCCTGACTCACACACATACGGTCAACCATTTGGGCCAGCCTAGGCTTCCAGCATCCCCACACAACACTCTGTGCAAGTGATGATGCCTGTGCCACATCCTTGCCATCCTTCCCACTGATGCAGGGAAATGAACCTATGCACCTGATGCACTATATTACTTGATATGTACTTGTGTATTGCTGTATTGTTTTGCCATGCCACTTGTGGTAGTCACCACCATATACAGTATGCTGGCATATGTCACGAGTATGCAACGTAATTTTGTGTACCCTTGTGTTGCATGATGTTATACTGATGGTATTGTTACACAGTGACAGGTATGTCACAGACCTGTGTAAGTTTCTGTTCCAGTAGCCTGTGGGGATAACCTAGTGGCAGACAGCAGCAGTAAAGTGGCACAGAATGGCATGGCAGTGTAGCAGAAATATGACTTCAGCAAGGTACAGCAGTATGCATGCATGACTCCATAGTTTCATATGTGTATCACAGTCTAGCAAGGATAATGACAGCAGTCAACATACTCATGCATTCATAATTTTTGATAAGGTCTGCTACTTTTGATATGTGTCACCTGTTTTTTTTCAGAACTTACACATCTACAAGCTGTGGTGATGGAGATGACCCAGCTACAAATATCCTGTGTCTTGTTCAGACAGTTGACCAACCTCAGTTATGATTGTCATGGTCTGCATCCCATTGTATAACCTGCACATGATGTGTGTCACAGCACGTGTGCTTTACATGCATGGGGGCGTGTTTCATGTAGGGTGTACTGTCTGTTTCACATAGCAGTCTCTCCAGTATGTACTATGTATACCACACTGATGTTGTAGGTGTGTAGAACACATGAGACATGTGTTACTCCTGTCACGGCAACGCAAGAGGTACATGGTGGAATGTGATACCTCCCTGTATGGGGACATGCACATCCCCTTCAAAGCATTTAGGAGATGGACTACATTTGAGCAAGCATGACACGGACTCCATAGGACATGTTATCTACACTGTGTATTGGTGTACCATGGCATCTGTGTGGCTGCTGCAGTTATATGATATGCCTGTGTGTTGACATGGCAGGGATCCCATTGCACACTATGATAGGTGTGCTGGCTGCCAAATTCAGTATAGCAGTGACAGTCTGGCATTTATATCCAAAACCTGCCAGTATAGGTGGTACAACTGTGAATGCAACCCTGCATCCTAATAAACAGTGACCGTCAAAGGGCACAGAACTGTGCGTCCATACCTTCATGTGTAATAGCTCAACTGTGTGTGGTGTGTGGACACTACGATATTGTGCTGGGATAGATGCTATCCCACAGGGTAGTATCATGCAGTTGTTGACATGATGTCTGTGTCAGTGACTTAGACAACAACTGACTGTGTTATAGGCCATCCTAAATAACTGTTGGGTCTGTGTGGGAGTCAGTGACAGCTCCTAATATGCAACCACCTGCTAATGTAACAGTCAGAGGTCACTGACAGTGGTTGTGACTACAGAGAGGGAGTGACCAGAAGGGGCACACCATCAGTCTTGGATGGTGAATCCCACAGGTGAGTAGCATCAGTGCAGCATAGGTTTCCCAATGCTATGATCCCAGGGTATGACGTTCAGACACATGCCTATACACCAAGTGACATACCACTCTGAACATGACATACACAGTTTCCAGCATGGTCTGCTGTCCTAATATACACATAAACCTTGTCAGGTCAAGGATGGTGGAGTGAGACTGTTGTCCAATATCCATCACATAGTTTAACAGTCATAGGGCTCAACCAGTCACAGTTGGTATGCATGTTTGGCCCAGTGTCAGTAGGTGTAAGACAGTGTTAGTGCTGATATCCATGCTAACCTCTATCATGGCATTTCATGGGACATGGCTCAGAGATCTGGGGAAATCGCTTGACACTACATGTTAGTTGTCCTCTGTACAACTAAGTATTGCAGTTACTTCCATCATGTTGCGAGAAGAGAGTCATGCAATATGTCTGTACAGAGCACGGAAAGACATGTTAGAGAAGTATAATATGTACACACTGTGTTGCCTACTCGTGCTGAGGTGCCCTTGTCTGAAACATGGTCCAGGTCCTTACCTACACTGCCTCGGAGCAGTGCCGTGACATCCCACATTGGGAACCAACATATAGCATCATATGTGTAGCAATATGGGTGATCACTACAGTCCCCCCAATGTGAGGTCAACCCTGGTGGGATCTGGCCACATGACAATCACCTTAGAACTACCAGCAATGCTGACATATATGTCAAGAAAGACATTTATTACTTCCTGTGGAATGCTTGACATAGCGTGACAGCACCTTCTGCTTCAGATGGGACAGGCATGTCTGCAGAGCTCTACACCCATGCATTATGTCATCATCATTACAACTGCATGAAATTGACTGCACAGAACAGGAGAGACACAGGCTTTCACAGGCTTGCCATGACTCAGCACACCTGGCTGGTGAACAAGTGCCATTAACAGATTGTGCAATAACAGATGGATATTGATGTGTAACAGTTGGGGTGGGGTGCCCCCCTAACATGGAGGGAACACCTATTCAGGTAACAGCAGCACATAGTGTTGTTGTGATGTTGCATAGACATGGCAAGTGACACCTGTCACCACCTCATATGAAGCAGGACTGGAACACACAGTGTAGTGACATGCATACCACAAAGGACAAGCCCAGATCATCGCTGACCACAGATGTCATGATGCCACATATGATGGGTCTATACTCATAGCTAACCTGTACTTCCAAACTGTCTGCATCATGTATACTCCCTTGTCCCTACCACATGTGACACATCACATCACTACAACTTGTCCCATAATGGCCATATTGACAGAGCAGTCCATAAATGGCCTCACAATGGAAGGCACACAGCATCTATTGCACATCCTAACATTCCAGGCTGAATCCCACCTGTGATCTGACAAGGGTTATTAACACCATTGGGAAGTCCTTACATTCACACTGACACCACTATCTGCACACCACCTGAGTGGATTTTGGCACTACCCTTGCACAGAGGCGGTGCATCCACTGACCAACATGACTATACAAATCTCTCTGTAAATATCTGTATCTGTATGCCCATAGGGGCGATCATCATCAAGCTTATCTGCACAAATATACACTTTGGACTAACTGACTGTTACATTTGGTGGACATTTCCTAGGCAGTCAGCAGGGACATAGGTGAGGGTACATCAGGCTGTACAACCCCAGACTGAGCCAAACTGTCTGACTATACCACCCATTCAGGCAACACATACAAAGCACCCACTTAATCATCCACAATACTGTCATTGTAGGGTCACTACGTGGCCCATTGATGGCAGATATGTGCAACATAGGGACATTTGACTCCAATAGCTGATCTGTAAGCAGCAGTGCTCAAAAGGATCACAGTCCTGGATCCTCTACTACTTGGAATACATGTCACCACAGTACACATGAGTACTGAATGACTGTGGCTAACAATCTTTGCTGCTGACTTCTAATGGTGACCACTCAAAGAGCCTCTGTGTTATGTCAGTATCTTGCAAAAGGGTACTGCAAACACATGCCTGATGACATACTAATGGCCATAAACTCTGAGTGAATATATATATATATATATATATATATATATATATATATATATATATATATATATATATACATACACACACACATATATATATATATATATATATATATATAGAGAGAGAGAGAGAGATAGATAGATATATTGGTTTACCTCGACCCAATGAAACTACGTTTTACCGAAACGTAATTTGGCGAGCTGTATTTCACAAAAGTGCATTTTTGCTGAAATGCACTTTCACAAAAAGGCAACTAAGTGAACAGCAATGGGAGCTGTTGCTTAGATTGCAGTACAGCGGGGATAAGGGAATATTCCCTTTTCTGCACTGTAGTGCAATGTTGGAGTGAGAATATAAAAGTAGCGGGGGTGTGGGGGGCACAGCCACCCACATGGGGGGTGCGGGGGGCTTGCCCCACTGCATATATATGGTTAGCGTTGTGTTTTTTTTATTTTGTTTTTTTTTTTTTTTTTGGTTAAGTTGTTTTTCACGAATGTGCATTTCCGTAAAAGTGCACTTTGGCAAAAAACAGCTCGCTTTATTGAAACGTAATTTTGATGGGTCAAAGGAGACCCATAGATATATATATATATATATATATATATTATATATATATATATATATATATATATATATATATATATAGAGAGAGAGAGTATCATTTCCATTGGGTAGACCTATGTTCCCACTTAGTAGCACATCAGTCCCAACATGTGATGTACATACTCAGGGTTGAAAAGTGGGCACACAGACCTGGCCACACAGGTTTACACCTAATGTGCCTCAGATCACTATGTCTCTACAGTGGTATGGCAGGAATCATATGGCATAGCTGATGACACAGTCACCAGTATTTAACATAGGTTCATAGGTAGGTACTAGGCTATCTGCATGAGGGCATTTATAAACTTAGCCAGAGTGTGTCAGCTTTCACCACCCCATTGATTAATTAACTGATCCTCTGTCAAGCAGAGCTAATGAAGTTATCCCAGGGGTGTATTTTCTGTTACTCATCCACTTGTCAAGGTTTCTCTTGAAGAGTGTTAGTGAGGGGTTCTGCCTGATGTAATTTGGAATTTTGTTAAAAATCATGGGGAGTCTCTGTGACAGGAATCTATCCCTCCAGCATGTTCTATTTATTGTTGTGGTGAGGTTTAGTTCACTAGAGCACGTGGCCTGCAGTGACTTGGATTTCTTTAGATGGAGCATGTCCATCAATTCTGAGTTGAAGTCAGGCAGAGATCACCTCTGAGTAAGCGATATGCCACTGAATACAGCCAGAGTTTTTTCAGTTGGTCTGCATAGGACATATGTTTGAGGCCAGTAATCCTCTTGGTGAGGTACTTTTGTGGTTTCACCAGCTGTTGGAAGTGTCTTGTGAGGTACATCCCAAATGGGGCATTGTACTCTATGATGGGTCTAATGAGTGATGAGTAGTGGGGCACTATAACCTCTTTATTTCTAGATGTAAACCCTTTATTAATTAGATGGGCCACATAAAAGGATTTCCTAACTACTTTGGCAATATGATTGTCAAAGGAGAGATTACTATCTACCTGGGTCCCCAGATCTCTTATTACCTCTTCTGTATTAAGGGGGCTGCCACATATGTGGTAATTTGTGGGTATTTTGTTTTTCCCAAATGGGATGACTATGCATTTTTTGGCATTTAGCTTGAGGCCATGATTTTGACACCAGGTGTCTGTCTTAGTAAGGCCCTTTTGGAGGATGTCCGTGTCAGCCGGAGAGTCAATTATGGCTCCCAGTTTGCAGTCATCGGTGAACTTGGTTAGCCATAGTCCTCCTGTGTTTGCCTGTACTTCTGAGAAGTATATGCTGAATGGTAGGAGTCCCAGAACCGAGCCTTGCAGGGCACTACTTGTGACTGGTTTAGAGTCGGAACTGGAGCACGCTATTCTTACCATGTGAGTTCTGTCTGTAAGCCAGTTGGCAACCCATCTTGTGATGTAGGGGTTTATGTTCAGGCTGGTGAGTTTTTCTGTAATACCCGAGTGGGGAATGGTGTTGAAAGCCTTGGCAAGGTCAAGGTAGGCTTTGTGAGCCACCTTTCCCTCATCTATGGCCTTGGTGACTTTCTCAAAGAAGTCAACCAGGCTCAGTAGGCATGATCTGCCCTTAACAAAACCAAACTGGGTTGGGTCAAGTGTTTGGAGGTTCCCAATGTCTTTGTTAATGAGTTCCATGATGATGCGCTCCATATCCTTGCAGACCAGGCTAGTCAGGCTTATGTGGCGATAGTTTCCAGGGTCAGTTGTGGCCCCTCCTTTGTGAAGAGGAATAACCATTGCTGTGTGCCATTCTATGGCCATGTAGCCTGTGGAGAGGCTGAGGTTGAACAGCGTGTTTAGGTGGGGGATTAGTTCATTCTGTAGTTCGTGCAAGACGCAGCCTGGGACACCATCTGATCCCATTTTTTTTTGGCTTTTGAAAGGGCTGTTTTCACTTGTGCATCTGTGATTTTTTGGACACTACACTTTTTTGGTATTGTTGTGGACCCTTTTTGAGGTGAGAGGGAGGTGAAGTTTGCACCGAACCTATCTGCCAGGATGTTGGCAATATCAGTAGGTTCAGTATATTTTGTGCTATTTTGCACTAGTTCAGTGCATATCTGCGAGTTGCCATTTAGATTCTTAACATAGCTAAAGAAGGCTTTGTGGTTATCTTTTGAATCCTTGGCTATTTTTCTTTTGAAGTTAGCCTTGGATGATTTCATGAGAGACCTTAGTTTCTTACTGATACTGATCAGGGATGTCTTTCCTTCTTGGGATTTGCTTTTTTTCTGAACTAGTTTCCTCCTTCTATTGTATAGCCTGTTTATTGCAGGGGTCCACCAAACTGGTTTCCTTCTCTTAGAGGAGTGAGTCTTGGTTTTGCTAGGGATGGCACGATCCATACATCCTTTTAGGTGCTCATAGAGTGCATTTGTAAAGGTTTCTGCATCGTGGGCAGCGTTATCCTTTAGCGTGGGTGCTGTGAAACTTACCATCTTACTTAAGTAAGGTGAAGTTTGCTTTAGAAAAATATTTTACTGTGGTTGGGGGTTGTTTTACTGTGGTTGGGGGTTGTGGTGGGGTGTGGACATCCAGAGTGATTAGTTTATGGTCTCATCTAACCAGTGACGGGTTGACCTCCAGTGTGGAACACCTGTCGCCCATGCTGGTGATGACCAGGTGCAATATGTTTTCACCTCTGGTAGGGGAGTTTACCAGCTGATCCAATGCATTTGAGTTAATGAATTCCAGGAAGGGCTGGGCCTGGGAATTTGTATTCGAGTCATTTTCCCAGTGAATGGTAGGGTAATTGAAATCGCCCAATATCAGGGTGTTCAGTAGGACCTTCATGTTTTTCAGTGTCTCCAGAAAGGTGAAGTTATGGTCCTGGGACATGGAGGGTTATCTGTAGCAGCCTACAATTTGCATTGCAGATTTGCCCAATGTTAGTTACACATAGATGATCTCAGAGGTATCATGCTGTGCCACTAACCTGGAGGTATAGGTATCCTTGATGAATATGGATACACCCCCTCCTTTTGTGTTTTGGTCCGTGTTCTGTGGCCGAAACATGTGGTATGAGTTGTAGCCCGGTAGTGCTGGGGTGCTGTCTGGAGCCTTGAACCAGGTTTCAGTTACTGCACAAATGTCAACATTCTTCATACTGAGGAGTGCTTCGAGCGCATGCATTTTGAGATTTAAACTCCTGGCGTTGAATAGCATAATCCTCAGTTTTTTGTTAGTTGTGCTGTTTACGGAGGTGGGTTTGACTTTTGAGCCTTGCCTAAAAATGGCACTATGGGGACAGCAAGAGCCTTGGCCAGTATTCTAAAGCCTAGGGGTGACAGGTGCAAGCCATCTCTTGCGAAGAAACATGGCTTGTCTAGCACGTCATCCCAGGCTGACAGACACTGGATCCCCTTTGAATGACATGAGACGCTTAGCCAATTGTTTAAATTGATCATTTTTTATTTATAATATTCATAACCTCCACATACTCTTCCCTCAGCATGCCAATATCTAAGCACAACCCCCATTTGTTGCCATACCTTACCAAGCTGTACTGGCACTTGCACACAACAGTATGGTCCCTCACAAGGCCACTTCACATCTTCAGTATGTGCTCACTGCTGATCGTTGGTAATTAGTGTCATTGCCATCTGTGGCATATAGACTACTCAGACATGATCTGTGCCTTGCATACTGAGCAAGGTGTGACCCTGCTGCAGTGCACATACTGCCTATCTGTAGGGATCATAGTAGATGGATGAGTCACTGTAAAGACATTAACCTACTATGTGACATTAGTACTACATGCTTGTGTGAGACATTTGTCTATCAGACATAAAAACACCCTTGAAACAGACCCCGGCTAATGGTACACAGAGCACCTCAGTGCACCTTAGCATATGCTATCTATATGATTGGCTGGGCAACCATCATCTCAACACACGGCATCTGCCTGAATCCTTCTTGGACTGGGGCAATATGTGCCGATCCAGTATCTAGGGGTATACAGATGTCTCTGATTCTTGAGGGCCGTATGGCCATTATGTTAATTAAGTTCACATGCCCTATGGTTCTATAACATGATGTATAATGCTGTAACAGCCTCACACACAAACATAGCCACATTCAGGCTAGCACCACTTTCACTCACTGCATATAGGACATGCAAAGGGACACATGTAGTGTGAGTTAGCTGTATGCAGATTAAAACACTTACCTAATCTATTGTTGTACACTACAGAGTACCTTATGCATGCAATACACCTCATGTCTGCTAGTACTATCAATTTTGAACATATGATGCTTATTGATATCAACATACCTTGTTGTGGTCAGTGATTTGGCGGGGCCACATCACCTGTTATGAATAAAATAATGCAAAACCCTACCTCTGCCTAATTTTCTAAGGTAATCATATGTATGCCATATGAATATATACATGCACCAAGTTGGGTGAAGTGACATTAAAACTCCTATCTATCTAGGCTTATACACTATAGATAACAGTACTTATTGCATGCTCCATGGCTTACGTCTGATACTACTGTCAGCTGGTAGTCTTAAGGTAGCTGACATCATCAGGCCTTGTAGAAGAGGGTAGTTTAGAAGCTGGCAGCAAGTTACAGGCCCAAAAATTGCATAACCATTGCTGCTGGATAGCCTATGAGGGCATGTCTGTTGTTTCCAGGGGCATACACACACACACACACACACACACACACACACACACACACACACACACACACACACACACACACACACACACACACACACACACACACACACACACACACACACACACACACACACACACACACACACACACACCAAGTAGGCTGGAGTGAGAATAGAACCCCTGCTTATCTAGCCTTGTAAACTACAGATCACAGTACTTATCACATGCCCCACAGGTTAAGTGTATTCTATATGTGATTGCAGGCACAGTACTTGTGCATTGTACAAACTAGGCTTGTGCTGAACAGCATCTGTGGCCTGCAGAGTTATATTGCTTTGTACTGTTATCTGCATCTAATATCCTAGCAGTGAGATAACTGTTGTTATCCTAGCTGTGTGTGTAAAATTACCAGTATGGTCATATATGGCTGCTAGCAGTTAGATAGGAGAAAATGTGGGCAGGGACAATGTGCCCTGTTCATACGTGCATTGGCACCATTATACATTACACCACCTGCTCACCTGTGTCTGACTATGTGGTGAAATCAAGCAGGCACAGAGGGTCTGTAAGTAAGTGGATTATGTACTGTCGCTCCCTTAGTTTGGATCCTTTGAGCAACATTATGGCTGTGTGATACTGCAGATTTACTCACCATTATTAGGGTATGCCAGACAATGCAGACATCCACACACATATTCCTGTATACAACAGGGATGTATATATAAATGCAGCTTTGTGTGTATTATGTGTTATATGGGGGAGTCTATGTATCATTTTACTATATATATCTATATAAATATATATATATTATATATAGGAGTGAGGAGACAGAGAATAGTGTAATGGCCCAGGGTCACCTACCAGGGGTTACATGAGCTGGAGATAGTGGGACGCTATAGAGTGGACAGAGACCTCCAGCAGCAAATTGTTGAGCTGTGCAGGCCACGCCTCACACACAAAACCAACAGAGGGGAACCCATCCCAGTGGAAACCAAGGTATGTGTTGGCCTAAGAATACTAGCAACAGGTACCTTCCAGAGACCAACTGGTGATATGATGGGGATCTCACAGGCATCAGCATCCAGGGTACTGCACCAGTTCCTGGATGCCATGTCAGCACATGTCGGAGATCATGTATATTTCCTCAATTCCCATGAGGCATTGGCCAGCAATATGCGTCTCTTCCAGCAAATAGCAGAATATCCTGAGGTAGTGGGTGCAATAGACTGCAAGCATATACGCATCAAGGCACCAACTGGTGAGGGGGTAGGGCCTACATTAACTGCAAGGGCTTCCCCTCCATCAACTGCCAGGTCATGTGTGATGCCCAGGGCATAATAATGAATGTGTGTGCTGGCTGCCCTGGAAGCTACCATGATTCCCATATCTGGCATCTGACGCAGCTGTACCAGACATTTGCCAATGGGGACATCCCACATGGTCACTTAGTGGGGGATGCTGGATATGCACTGGAGCCGTGGCTGATGACACCCATCAGAAATGCACACACACCTCAACAAGAACGCCATAATGACTCACACGCACAAACACAAAATGTAATAGAGCGTGTGTTTGGGCTGCTCAAGTCACATTTCCGGTGCCTGGACACATCTGGTGGAGCCTTGCAGTACTCACCAACTACATGTACCCAAATTGTCATGGTATGTGCTATGCTACATAATATGAATCTGCAAAAACAGCTGCAGCAGGACCAGCATAGGACCGGGACAAACAGCCCCCCACCATTGCCAAGGCTATCACAGGCAGAGCGTGACTCGGAGGAGGAACATCCTGAGCCTGCCCCAGTAGGCAAAAGGAGGCATGCCCAGTATGCCCTGGCCTTGGCAAAGAGGCAATGCGTAGCACATACACTGGCTCAGTAGGAACCCTGGGAACGATTCCCCTCTCTGACTCACTCATATAGTAAAAGGGATGCCTAACATGACACAACCTGCTTTCAAACATGTACAGGGAGTGTAGTATGTGCATCTGACATAGGCAGCCCTGCAGCACCACCTGAGGCATGATTGCCATGTGTTAAGCAATGTAACACCATCTAGTATATACAAACACGATGACCCTGCTTAACACCCCACCCTCACCAAGCATGATGCCACACTATGAAGACAACAAGACCAAGTACAATAATTGGCTGAAGTATTGCTGTAAGTCAAAGGGGAACAAATGTCTGACAGCCTGGGATGACATGCTGAGCAAGATATGATGCTCCACCTGCTAGGGATGACATGCACCCAGCACACCTGGCTGTGTGGATACTGGCAAAGTCTGTTGACACCCCCACTGTGCCTTGAATAGGTAAGGTTGGAAACACAAACCCACCACCATAGGTTGCACAAGGGATAACAACCTGGACGTAATGCTACCCAATGCCAGAAGTCTAAACTGCAAGATGCATGCAGACCAAACCCACCTCAGCATGGAAAATGGAAACCTGGGTCAAGGCTCAGAAGAGCACCCTAATACTACCAGATTATGCCCTATACCATGCTTTACAGCCCCAAAACATGGAACAAACTACAATAGAAGTGTGGCTATCAATAATTGTCAAGGATAACCACACACCCAGGTTGGTACCACAGCAAGAAGCAGCATGGACTATCCACGGGCAAGTAACAGTGGCTCAAACTGCATCCCAGTTTGCAGCCTGCCACAGACCACCCTCCCAAACCCAGGAACCCCAGTCAGCCTTCCTGAAGACACTGCAGAGTATGAATGTCTCACCAAACACCAAACAAGGCACACACAAATTATGACATAGGTGGTACGCCATTATGTACGGAAGAAGTAATCAGGGACCTAGGGACACAAGTGGACAGTAACCTGTCATGTGACACTCACATTGCCAAGATGGCCAGGAAGACCTGCTATATTGCCCACCTTAACATGAAAGTATGCACATGTAGATCAGGAGAAGTCACTGTGCTCCCATACTCTTCTCTTATCAGGCCCATACTTGACTACAATGCCCCTGTTTGGATGTACCTTACCTGACACCTGCAGCAGGTGGAAAGACCCAAAACGTACTTCACCAAGAGGATAAAGGGTCCAAACATTTGTCATCTGCTGGCTGGCTGAAGAAACCCCAGCCCAATTCACATGCATACTGCCCAGTCAGAGGCGTTGTATGCCTGATGTACAAGGCCATGTCCAATCCAGAATGAATGGACATGCTCCACTGCAGAAACCGCACATCCACAGAGACACCACAGTGAGATATCTGAACCTCAACACATAAATAAATAGGATGTGCTAGAGGGACAGATGCATAACCCAGAGGCTCCTTACAGTCTGGAACAGAATCACAGTCCATGTTAGGCTGAGCTGCACACTCATACCCTATAAGAGAAATTCGGTCAAGTGCATGGGAGATAGTAGGTGTACACTGGGGGCCATCTCTGTGTCACATCTAGTAAAGTAAACCCTAAATGGGCATAATATGCACATTGCAAGGGGTGTCAAAAGCCACACACAGTCTGTGTGGGCTCAAACATGGCCAGGCCAGATAGCCTAGTATGAACTTATGAACCTATGATGATACAAATTGTGCTGGACACAAAGGATAATCACACAGCTGTCGTAACTGATGGTAGGAACCATGGTGATAATCCACAGATATGCTCTGCATTACACAAATATCATAAACAATACACCAAACCCACACATTTGCCAACATCTAACCTAACAGATTCTTTGCAAACTCCCCACCAGCACCAAACTGACAAATATCTATCCCAGCAGAGTGCTGGCCCCCTGACATTGCAGATGCTGAGGTAACAGACAGCATCTACAAAGCAAACCACACAGCATCAATGGTACCAGATGGTGTCCTGGGTTGTGTCCAACAAGAACTGGAAGAAGAATGGAACACCAAATAGCACTACTGCTCACTCTCAGTCTTACCACAGGATATGTACCCAAAGAGCAGTGTACAGCAACAGTGGTCCCTAACCACAAAGGTTGTGCCTGAATGGATACTGCAAACTATCACCCCTCAACCTTGACTATCTTGGTCGGCAAAGTAATGGAGAGGATGAACATGGACCCCAGGAATAATGAGATTGAGTACCTACAGACACTGGACCCTACCCAGTGTGGCTTACATAGGGCAGATCCTGCCCCTTAAACATGTCTGACTCATGTGAAACACAAGGCCATTGATGAGGGGAATGTGGTTCACACAGCCTATCTGGACCTTGCTAAACCCTTCCATAAAATACCCCAGTTGTTCAGTACAGATAAGCTCACCAGCCTAACTATAAACCCCTATCCAAGCAGATGTGTTGCAAACCAGCTCAAGGACAGAACTGACCTGGTCAGAAATGCTGCAGCCATGTCAGACTACAAACCAGGTACAACTGGCATACCACAAGGCACGGTCCTGGGATCTCTCTAGTATGGTATATATGTCACACAGGTACAGGCCAACATGGAAGAACTGTGTATGAACATGTTTGCAGATGAATACAAACTACCCACCATATGGGACCCTCCAGCTGACACAAGCATCCTACAAAAGGGATACATAGTAACAGACAAGAGTTGGCACAGCCATGTCAACAAGCAAAATGCAGACCAGTGTATAGTCAACCCCTGTGGAAACACAGTATGTGGCCACAAATTACCACATAGGTGTTAACCCATTAAGTACATCAGGAGCAATAAGAGACCTGGGGACACAAGGTAATAGATATCCTGCATGTGACAACCATGTGTCTGTAGTGGTTACAGACACATACCATATACCCATCTAATCATTAAGGTAAGCACAGCTAGGTCAGGGGAGGTCATTGTGCCTCTCCAGTCATCCATCCTCAACCTCAGAATTGCTACAATTGCCCTTGTGGGATGTACCTTAGCAGACACCTGCATCAACTGGAAAGACCACAAAAATACCCCACCAGGAGGATCTCAAAGCTGTAACAGATGCCATGTGTTGCCTGATTAAACAAACTGCAGCTTCACACATTGCCATACTGCCTGGATAGAGGTTATCTGTGCCTGATGTATAAAGCCATGACCAAACTGGAATCAATGGACATTAAGCACCATGTAAAATCTGAATGCTGGTGACCTATGCACATGACAGGCCTGAACCCCAGCACTGACATAAACAGGACATGCTGTACTGATTGATCCATAACCCAGAAGCTCACTCCACTCATGACTAAACTCCCAGTACAGGTTATCCATGGAGTCCCTCATTGACTGTCATCCAGAGGAATCATGATGACTGGATGCGAGATGGTAGGTTTACCCTGGATATCACCAGTATGTCACAGGTAGACAGAGGCACAGCACACTAACCTTGAAATATGTCATGGCAAACACCAGTAAATATGTGTGTTGAAGGACAAACACTCTCTGACTAGCATTACAAATGGCCTAGAGCACATGGCCATTGTTTGTCACTGTCCACACAAGTTGTGGAATACAGAAACAATGTTGGACAATCTTGTTCTATGTCGACCATATCTGAACAAAAAGCAACCTGGTTATATCTGCACAACCGGCCCTCAACCAGTCTGGTGTGTTCACTATAAATAATCCAGGCAGTGATAGGACTGAAACTGATGACACTGTCCACCACAATGAAAGTACTGAACCAGTACACTATACAACAATATAAGTGTTTGGTCAGTCAGAAAGGATGTTGACAACTGTATGCAAACTATCCCATGGCAACCCTACAGGCACAGCATAATGCCTGTTAGGTTCAGACACAAAGCAGTTGGGCAGTAAGAACACAACCTGACATCAAACACGCAACTGTACATGTGAAATATAGATGAAGTCCACACAGAAACACAAATGTGGTGGACCACAGATCTCAACATATGGAAAGTTCACACTGGACATGCTCGCACACTTAGATAAATGAGACGTGTCAGTCAAGAAGCCATATAAACTGTGAATTGGGCATGCTCACACACTTAGGCCATGTTACAGTTCAGCAGTTACATACACATATCTGGCATTTGTATGTGTTAATACAGGAACCTCCCACAATACAGACATCTGCCCAGTGCACACAGTGAAATTACAACAGAGACCTAAGTAAAGTAGTGGATCCCACTCATATGCAAACATCTGCCACAGTACACAAGTTGTTCATAGAGATAGGGAAAGCTATGGCAATAAAGACCCACAAACAGTTTATGAGCAACAGATACTTACATCTGACAGGTAAACATATGGCCGTAGAGTTCAGTACTAGGCTGTTGTCCCTAGTGAATAGAAACATCTATCCACAGTGGATTTGGCATCTGCCTCTGCAGTACAGTAGGCCACTGTGCCTCTGCAAAGTTAATGCATATATATGCTCACCCCCTTACTGATGGATAGTAACAGATGTACATACCTCTTCATAAATACTGATGTCAGCACAATATACATATGTCTGGAGCAGAAGTGGTACCCAGTAATTTGAATAGCGTGCTCTGCTACTGCATCGCTCACTAGTGTCATAACATAGTTTGGTAGGTAGGGGTTTGAATCCTGATAATGCTCAGTGTGTGTATGAATGTGTGGGGGAGTAGGGTGTGTGCAATTCTGTGTGTAAGAGAAATGTCCCTTTTGGCAACTAATACAACACACCACATGCTGCATATTCCACTGTCTAAACACAGATGATGTCAGCACCCTATAAGTACAGCAGGAGAAGGCAAGCCTCCCAGTAATGTAAATAGCGCACTCTACTACTGCATCTCTCACTAGTGTCATAACATAGTTAGGTAGGTAGGGATTTGAATCCTGCAAATGCTCAGTGTGTGTGTGAATGTGGGGGGGGGGTGATTAGGGTGTGTGCAATTCTATGTGTAAGACAACTGTCCCTTTTGGCAACTAGTACAACACACCACATGCTGCATATTCCACTGTCTAAACACAGATGATGTCAGCACCCTATACGTACAGCAGGAGAAGGCAAGTCTCCCAGTAATGCAAATAGCGTGCTCTGCTACTGCGTCACTCGCTAGTGTCATAACATAGGTAGGGGTTTGAATCCTACAAATGCCATGTGTGTTTTTGTCACACACTTTGTCCATGTATGTGGGGTGTTGTTCACAATATTGCACGACATGGATTAAACCAGTAATGTCAATGCACACATGATGTATGTGTGTGCCACATACACATATGTACCTGTGACCTTCAATAGTTCCCATGTCTGAAGCCTGCTTCATGTGAATACATGGAATTTGCATTAGACAACTTCATGACTGTGGTTTTCTGTGCAGGGGCTGCATGTGGTATGTGAATATACAGTATGAGTTGTATATGGTGTCATCCTATCAGCAAGGGATACACGTCTGGTCTGGAGCATATAGTCCACATGTTGTTGATGAAGAGGTGCTGCATGTTTCAACCTCTTGTGGGAATGGTAACAAGTTGTTCCATAGCAATTCAGTGAGTATATGCTAGGAAACTTTCAGCTAGGGTCTTGGAGCTAGAGTAATGCTCACACTCTATGTTTGGGTAGTTGCAGTCCACCCATATAATGGTGTATGTAGAGACCATCATATTCCCAATGTTGTCATGAAGGCCAAGTGGGTTTTCTGGGATGGGAGGGTGGTGTGTGCTAGGCTATGAACCTGAAGGCAGTCTAACCCACTGTTAGTTGCACATGGATAGGCTTTGATGCTTTGTGCTGTGCCACCAACCTGGAGGTGTGTGTATCTGTGGTGCCTTTGGATACTTCCCCCCTGTTCAGGTTTGGTGCATGTTTAGGGGATGACAAGCATGGTATGAGGTATAACCTGGCAGTGATGGGGTGCACCTGGGAGCCTTGAACCAGGATTCAGTTACTGCACAGATATTGCTGTTCTCCATGCTAAGGACAGTTTCCAGTGCATGCATCTTGAGGTTGAGTAGCATTACTCTTAGTGTCCTATCCCATGTGATACCTGTGGAGGTGGCTATGTAATGTAAGCCTTGCATAATAAGGCACTATGTGTGTAGCAAGAGGCTTTGCTAATATACAACGGCCCATGGGTGACAGGTGCAAGCTGTCCCTAGCAAAGCATCGTGGCTTGTCTAGCATGTAATCCCATGCTGACAGGCATTGGATCCCCTTTGAATGACACCGAAACATAAGCCAAATGTAGACATTGATCATCCTGTCTACATATTGTGGCAGCATTCCTGGTGAGGGTATGATGCTTACCAAGGACAGGGTCATACCAGCCTGTGCCACATGCTCAGAGAGCCCCTCTATGCCCCCTATCATGTAGTGCAGGGAGGTACGTCACAGGTCATTCACACTGGCATGGACAATGACTGAGTCATATTTGTACATGCCTTGGAGTGACCTGTATGCTTGTGTTATGTGGTGGATCATAGTGCTCCACGAGCATCTCACCGTGACCTTCTTGTTCAGTCTGGTGAGCGGGACCTCAGTGTACCTGATGATAGAGGTACCTATTACAACTGTAGCAGGTGTGTTGTCTAGCCCTACAGGCTGTGACTGTTTGGCACACAGGCTTTGTGAGCTATGTGTTGCACATGCTCTGTTCTGGCGTAACGTTTGCTTGTGTGTCAACTTCGGAGGTGTCTGCTGCTCAGGCAGGATGCTATTCTGAGACTCCAAGAATGTTCCTGTGTGTTTATGTGTTTGGATTGCTGTCAGGGTTGGTCTATGTGAGACCAGTATTGTATTCACTGTAGTATTCCACTCCACCTGACAGGTTATGCCAGTACTGAGTTAAGACAGCTTAGCCCCCAGTTCGGCTATGTGTTTGCATCTCTCACATGTGTTGTATGTGTATGGGAAGGGGAGAGGGTTGTCTGTGTACATGAGGCAGCTCTGACATTGCCACGTGACTCACAGATTCACCAACTGGACCGGAGAGGTGATTGACAAGTAACCTTTGCACATGCTACCTTAGTATTGTGACTTCCATAATAATTAACAACACATAGGGCCAATGGGGAACAAGGTACACAAGGTGAGTATGTGAGGGTGTAGTGCTTCTGATTTGTTAGTGCTGGTATATATAAATGCTTTTGTGAGCAAATGCCAGGTAAGTCATATGCAATGTGTTACAGGCAACTTACATGCAAACAGGACAGACAGTGCCATTCTGTCAAGTGAGACATGGACATAAGTACGATAAGCAATACAGATGTCACTAGGGATCCACAGAGGCATTGTAAATCTGCATTGCAGGTGGAATCAGTATTTCAGGGTAATAACAAGCAAACATGCATGCAAACAAAGCTACAGTCAGCAGGCCTGGATCTAGTCTATGCTACAACAAACAAGGACCACTTCCAGTAGGTAACAGTGCAAATATGCAGGCACTATAAGCCTGTACCTAGAAATTCACAAGTCAGATGACCAGGGCCCAGCCTCACCTCCCACAAGTGTACAGATCATGTACCATCATAATATAGAATAACTGGCCTGAAACCCAAGTGCTCATACCTGAACTACTACACATGTCGATTAACAGACACTGAGCCCTCACTCAGTGGTTCCAAACTTAGTAGGATGTATGCTACCTGCCCTAGCACCACAGTATCCTTGACATTTATGGAGACTCTCCCTCCTGTCATAGTTAGTTCTGTGTTTTGGGGCTGTCAAGCATGGTATGAGGTGTGACCTTGTAGTGCTAGGGTGCTCTTGTGAGTCCTGAACCTGTTGTGTATTACTGCACAGATATCAACATCCTCAAACACCCTGATTGCAGAGTCGAGTGTGGACAGCATGCAACCTGCAGTTTACATGTCTATCAGTGAGTATCAATACTTTCATTTTCTTATCCCCTGTGCTACCTATGTAGGTGGCCTTCTGTTGACAGCCTTACCACCAGTATGCAAAGATGTGCAGACATTACACTATGGTAATTACTATGGGTGTACAAAACAATACAATGACAATCATACTGTTACTGCATCAGGCATGCTGGGATATACCCATAATAATATAATTATACTGTACTGTTGACAACATGACACTATTACTACACTTCTATGTAGTCACCCTGTGCATCAGCACCATGTTAACCTGTTCCTGCACCGATGTTACAGATTGCAGGAGGTGGCACAGTATCATCATATGCACAGGGTGTGTACTTGGTATGCCTGAGTCTGCCACTGATACAACCAATTGACATGTATGTGTGTGTGTGTTGGTGAGGGACAGCAGTACAAGATGGGGCAATGTTGATGCAGTGTGTCCGTGTATGTGGTAGCCCTAGGTGTTATCAATTCGCATGTGTGTATGCATGCACACAGTTCCAACTCATGGCTGCCATATACAGGTGTTTGTGGACAGCCACAGACTGTACCTGCCAGGTAATACAGATCACTGTCTCTGGCCACGGACATGGTACCTGTGCCTGGCAGGGGTGCTACGGACTGTATCAGGTACTAAGCCAGACCGGGCACTGTCATCAGAAGCAGGTGTATGGTAACTGGAGACAGGTCCCTGTTGCGACTGTCCAGAGCCATGTGCATGTGGTCTCCTGGGGCGGTCTGATGACAGCACAGACCCAGCATTGCTGGGGCTGCTGCTGGCACTATGGGACCGGCCGCGGCACTGTAGTCATCCGCGACGACTGCCAGCTGCTGCTGTTGCTGGCATACGCCCACATCGATGCCTCAACCGTCCACCATTGCCCTGGCTCATGGACATGTAGTTGTGGAACAGATCTAATGTGTCCCCCCAACGTCTATCAATGACCTCGGTGAAATTACGGATGGCAGCCGCAATGTCACTCATACTGTCATTCATTGCTGTGCGACATGCTCTCAGCTCCCCCAGACCTTGTCTGGTGTACCTTTCCATACGTGACTGTGCCTGCATTACAGCCCAAAACATAGCTGAGGTTGAAAGACCTCTGTGGGCATGTCTGACAGGGCAGTACACCCATGGATGCTCCCACGAGAACCACTGGACATCTGCCTGTGTGGTTCCATGTCAGGACCCTGGCCATGGCTGCTGTGTGGGGATGTATGTGCCACTGATACCACATTACCCTGGTCAATGCCCACTGTATCCTGTCCATCACCTAGGGACATTGGTGAAAAAGGATGTATTGGCAGGATGACTGTGTGCATTGATGGGGTCAACAGCTGTGTACTGTCAATTGGCTGACCAATGACGAACCTTGGCACACCTCCCTGTGCCATTACACAGGTATCATCATTATCACTATCCATGGCAGCTGATTCAGGTTTCCTGCTGCACAACACCAGAGCAGCACCAGAACCTGTGGGAGTAAGACAGGAAACACAGTTTACAATGTGTACACAATGTTACCATTGATGCACACATGCACACATGCACACAGGTGCACAGGTGCACATGCACACATGCACACATGCACACATGCACACAGGTGCACATGCACACATGCACACAGGTGCACAGGTGCACATGCACACATGCACATATGCACGCAGGTGCACATGCACACATGTGCACAGGTGCACAGGTGCACATGCACACATGCACACATGTACACATGCACACATGCGCACAGGTGCACAGGTGCACATGCACACATGCACACATGCACACATGCACACAGGTGCTCATGCACACATGCACACATGCACACAGGTGCACATGCACACAGGTGTACATGCACACATGCACACATGCACAGGTGCACATGCACACATGCACACAGGTGCACATGCACACATGCACACATGTACACATGCACAGATGCACACATGCACACTCCTCAGTATATGAGTTATCAACACACAGACACAAACACACCTGCATTCAAACACAGAACACTATTGTTTGAGCCTATTATTACTATTAGTATCAAGAGTATTAAAGGTATTGTTATTACACACTCACCAGCATGGATAGGCTGCCTTGCAGTTGCACCAGAGGGACCTGCAAAAATGAGAAGATTAATGTCAGTGGGCACAACTGTGCCAGTGATACTGTGAGTTTGATACAGTTCAGTAGTACAACAGTTAGCTTTCACAGGTCTACTGCTAATATTGAGAATATCACTCTTGCACAATAATTATCATGATAACAGCTACAAACCGAGGACACACCTCACACATGCATTAACTACCAGTGTACAGAACAGTCAACTATACATATGGCATATTACCTGCACGCTCCGAGTCATGCTGCTGGGTGGCTCCAGCCTCCATCATTATGCATGTATGCTGCTGGTGTTTTTGCTGTTGGGCTGGAGCCACAACACTTAGGAGTAGTCCCTCCAGTCTGGTGAGGGGGGGGATGTATAGCCGCCCCACCACCTGTGGCAAGCTGTTGCCTGTGGATATCCGACACATGCTGATGGACATTTCTAATTAAATCACTGCAGTGATGTCGTACCTGCTCATATGTCTGATTGTGCGTGTCTATGTCATTTACCCAACGGACCAGGTCTTGCCACAGTGCAGCCCTCTCCTGCTGGTTCTGGCTGGTGCGGGAAAAGAGTATTGCAAAATCCCACACCAGGCTCTCATGTATCTCCTTATCCTCTGCTGCAGAGTAGGTAGGGTTACGCTGGTGAACCATAGCCCTGAAAAGGAAAAGAAAAATATGTTAGCATTATATGTCTGCTAAATATGGCACACATAATACACATAATACTCGACTGTAGTGATATAGCTTAACTCCTGTATATAGCATCTGTCTGTCTATTGGGGGATACACATGTCAATGACCAGATATCAGTGCTCAGCCGACAACTGTGCAACAGTACCTGGCACACTCCATACAACAAACTAGTATACTCCAGCAGTCAGCACACTGATTCAGGTCCAATGCACAACCTCACACTGGGGGTTCGTATCAAGGTACTGTATGAGGAACATTATCAACCCATGCACTGCATGCACTGCATGTTACATATTTCAGTGGTGATGCACACTACTCTTACTTGCCATAACCCCACCTACACCACAGTCACATACAGGGTAACACAGCACAACATATGGCAATGTAGTATGTTTGGACTGCAATACCTCACACATCTGTCTCTGGCCTCACACCAGGGACACACACTACCATGATAGACAGACGGTCATGGTGAGCAATCACACCATTACGTAACATGCACCCAGTAACTTGCACACTCATTCCACCTCACATAGTTGGTTTGTAATGGGTTCATGGGTGTGCATTGTGTCTTACGTAGGTAGTATGCTATTGGCCCTGGGACTACAGCAGCATACTGTTATGCTACCCTGCCCCTTGTGACACATGTGATGTGATCACACCTGCTCCTGTCAAACGGTTACACAGGGTGACTCATATGGCATATTACCTATCTGCATAACATTCAGCAGGGGTATGTCTGACATCTACTCATGGTGAGCCTTGCTTCTTCATGCTGTGTGGTTTACTCCAGGGTATGTCTTATCTGTGGGTAGGAACCTGTACCTCCACCTTGTGCTCTTTACTGCAGTGACAAGGACGATAGACATAGGTCATTTAGGTTTGGATGTTGTGAGGTGTTACCATGGTTGTTGGACAACTGTCATGGGTGTGACTTAACTATGTATATCCAGCAGTGTTAACCTCTATGTAAGTAGTATGGGTGTGCTCTGTGGTCTTGTCAGTAACTCTGCATAGGTAATGTGTTTGAGTGCATTGTCACAGTTTCTTATGTATGACCGTCTCCTCCTCCATATTTGTAGCTGTCATGGGAGGTACATGCCGTGTAGGACATTGTGGAATGTGGAGGGGTACAGTGACCTACATGTCCATAGCTGACACACCATGTCTGCTGACACATACCATATACAGGTATTACAGGACTAGTGTGGTACTGTGAATATCAGTGGGGAGCCTATTGTACACTTGTTGCCCCTTTCCCCCCTGACACATGCAGTGGTGGGCAGGCAAGCACATATGTGGTGGTTACTGGTGTAAGTGGTTTGGACTGGGGTATGGTACTCCAGTATACACACTGGTGTTCACTCCATGCCTTTGTCACCAGGCACCTGTTGCAATACATCTGCACACATGTGCCTCACTCAGTATACATATATATATATATATATATATATATATATATATATATATATATATGTATATATATATATATATATATATATATATATATATATATATATATATATATGTATATCTACATGTATATATATAGATATAGATATATAGATATAGATATAGATATATAGATATAGATATAGATATATAGATATAGATATGGAGGGAGAGGGTGTGTGAGAGAGAGAGAGAGAGAGAGAGACAGAGGGGAGAGAGTGAGAGAGGGGGTGGGACAGACAGAGAGAGATAGTCATATACAGTCCTATCCGTGGACAGTCAGATCTGTCTGTATATGTATATGTATCTACATATATCTATATATGTATGTGTGTATTACATATATATATATATGTGTACATATTCTATCTATCTATATAAGTCTATGTATTTCTACATCCCTCTCTATCTATATATACATATATGCAGATTATATATATATATATATATATATATATATATATACATATATTGATATACATACATATACATATGATATATATATATATATATATATATATATATATATATATATATATATATATATATATATATATATATATATATATTTATAAACCGTTTTATTTACACATATGTATGCACACACTAACATACTGGTAAACATCCATTACTGTACAACCTACATTGTACATTGCACTACAACCTACATTGATATGTGCACATAGTTACCTTCACATACATATGTATGTAGAGCCTTCAGTGACAGTTGCAGTATGTCCCCTGCCCTATGCACATCTTCATATACATAGATACAGATCAAGAACACATATGGAGGGTTCACAGTATGTAGACTATTATATTACTACCTTACATTACCTGTGTTTGTCACAGCTGATTGTGTTGGCTTTCGGATACCTGGCCTGCTGCTGCTTCTTTTGCCAGCTTCAGTCTAGCTTGGCAGTGATGACAATGTTTGTATAGTTGTTTTAAAGGGTTTTGTTTTATTTTTTTTCTCTCTCTCTCTCTCTCTACCTCCACAGGGTGCAATGAAAGTATTGCATGTGTAGACTGGGAGTACTGGATGCTTTTGTAGGTATCTGCACATGTCCATGTGATGGCCTGTGCACCAATTGTTAGCCAGCATTTACTAATTGCATGCAGCCTGTTGTGTAGTGATTGCAGTTCTCACTGTGATTTCAGGACAGTGCTATAAAAAGGTTTGTTAGGTAGGTGTAGCCCTTTCAGATTATCAGGGTGGTGACCATGCTGGTATGCTGTGGACACTGTTCTGTGAGTGTAAGGGTTGGTATGTCTCTCATATTTCAGGCTGTTGTAGACACTGCAATGCATGTTGTACTGTAACCTGTGTATTCCTTCTTCCAGTTTCCTCTTCTCAGTGTGCATGTAAACTGACACCTAAGACTACTAATGCTGTGTATATGGGTGTGTGTGCTTTCCTGTGGGACTTGTGGTGTAACTGGTATATAGCAGTGGTTCTTGTAATTTGTTGCTATGGCTTCAATATTTGCCCTTTACATTCACTCCTTGTATGCCTGCTAGGTGTCTTTACTGTAATGTGTTGCTATGGCTTTCCTATTTTCCATTTACATTAACAGCTTGTAATGCTTGCTATATCTGTTTGAGCAGCAATTCCCTATGTGTTTGTTGTGGTAGGGTGGTACTGCATGCAGTGTGGTCTGGCCATGGTGTGGGCCTTGACACTTAGATGGGTATTTGATTATGCTGCTGAGCAGGCCTCAGATACTCTCAGGTGCATCTTTTATCAGCCTCATGGAATGGTACATATCAGTGGGATACACCCATGAAATATTCTGATATTCTGCAGTTGTGACTGTGGGTTATTTTGAGCATGTGAGAGAGAGAGAGAGAGAGAGAGACAGAGGGAGAGAGTGAGAGAGGGGTGGGACAGACAGAGAGATAGTCATATACAGACATATCTGTGGACAGTCAGATCTGTCTGTATATGTATATGTATCTACATATATCTATATATGTATGTGTGTATTACATATATATATATATGTGTACATATTCTATCTATCTATATAAGTCTATGTATTTCTACATCCCTCTCTATCTATATATACATATATGCAGATTATATATACATACATATATATTGATATACATATATATATTGATATACATACATACATATATATTGATATACATACATAGATATTGATATATACACATACATATATATTGATATATATATATATATATATATATATATATATATATATATTTATAAACCGTTTTATTTACACATATGTATGCACACACTAACATACTGGTAAACATCCATTACTGTACAACCTACATTGTACATTGCACTACAACCTACATTGATATGTGCACATAGTTACCTTCACATACATATGTATGTACAGCCTTCAGTGACAGTTGCAGTATGTCCCCTGCCCTATGCACATCTTCATATACATAGATACAGATCAAGAACACATATGGAGGGTTCACAGTATGTAGACTATTATATTACTACCTTACATTACCTGTGTTTGTCACAGCTGATTGTGTTGGCTTTCGGATACCTGGCCTGCTGCTGCTTCTTTTGCCAGCTTCAGTCTAGCTTGGCAGTGATGACAATGTTTGTATAGTTGTTTTAAAGGGTTTTGTTTTATTTTTTTTCTCTCTCTCTCTCTCTCTCTCTCTACCTCCACAGGGTGCAATGAAAGTATTGCATGTGTAGACTGGGAGTACTGGATGCTTTTGTAGGTATCTGCACATGTCCATGTGATGGCCTGTGCACCAATTGTTAGCCAGCATTTACTAATTGCATGCAGCCTGTTGTGTAGTGATTGCAGTTCTCTCTGTGATTTCAGGACAGTGCTATAAAAAGGTTTGTTAGGTAGGCGTAGCCCTTTCAGATTTTCATTGTGGGGACCATGCTGGTATGCTGTGGACACTGTTCTGTGAGTGTCAAGGTTGGTATGTCTCTCATATTTCAGGCTGTGTTGTAGACACTGGAATGCATGTAGTAGTGTAACCTGTGTATTCCTGTCTCCAGTTTCATCTTCTCAGTGTGCATGTAAACTGACACCTAAGACTACTAATGCTGTGTATATGGATGTGTGTGCTTTCCTGTGGGAGAGTTGTGGTGTAACTGGTATATAGCAGTGGCCCTTGAAATTTGTTGCTATGGCTTCAATATTTGGCCTTTACATTCACTCCTTGTATGCCTGCTAGGTGTCTTTACTGTAATGTGTTGCTATGGCTTTCCTATTTTCCATTTACATTCACACCTTGTAATGCTTGCTATATCTGTTTGAGCAGCAATTCCCTATGTGTTTGTTGTGGTAGGGTCGTACTGCACGCAGTGTGGTCTGGCCATTGTGTGTGGCTTGACACCTATTAGGGTATTTGATTATGCTGCTGGG
Organism: Protopterus annectens; assembly: GCF_019279795.1. Taxonomy (NCBI): domain Eukaryota; kingdom Metazoa; phylum Chordata; order Ceratodontiformes; family Protopteridae; genus Protopterus; species Protopterus annectens. The sequence goes on along the minus strand of NC_056726.1, from coordinate 1,704,996,161 downwards.
CAGGCATCAGATACTCTCGGGTGCATCTTTTATCAGCCTCATTAAATGGTACATATCAGTGGGATACACCCATGAAATTATCTGATATTCTGCAGTTGTGACTGTGGGTTATTTTGAGCATGTGTATTACTACACCATTTGTGATGTGCAAGTGGTGCATACTTTCAGTAATTCGTAGTTACCATTGCATGTGTTGTAACACCTTTCTGCCTACTGTTAGTACATTTCACAGGGAGTTAGTGGGGCACAGTTTACATTTGTTTTCAAATCAGGGACATCCCTGTAACTCAGTCACAGTTGCTATGTCTGTGCTCTTAACCATTCAAATAGTGTAGTGTTTATCCTGCTCTGAGTATGTGTGTGGCTTGCAAGGTGCTACTGTAATATTATTACCTACTAACTACCAACTAGCATGGCTGTTTCTCTTCATACACTAATATTATACAAATCCACTAAATTTGGCATTAAATATACATGACATGCTTTGTGTACTAGACTTACTATATTCCCTTTACATTCATTCCTACTATTTCATTATATATTGCTTTCAGCACAATGCTCTTGGATAGCAGTCATGGCTTAGTGGTAAGTCGTGCAGGCTACTGTTTCTAAGGTCCTGGGTTCGAGACTGACAGTGGGATTTTATTTTGCTTCTGGGCAGACTACAGGCCTTGTTATTCAGTGACTGAGGCACTTTTAAGCAGTTGTAAGCGGGTTAGCGCTGGTTTGCATGGAGCTCACACATGCGCACTGGCATTTAGCTTCACGCACACATGCGTAGCTAAGCGCACACAAGCGCATACCCGCTTACAACTGCTTAAAAGTGCTTACTCTTGCGCACACCCGTGCTAATTTCTTTGAAAGAAATGAAAATGGGGAGACAGGAAAGTGGTGAAAAAAGGGTCACAAAGAGGGTAGGACAGTAGGAAAACAAGCTCGGGAATTGCAGGAAGGGTGTAGGAAAGGCCCATAGCTGCCCATTTCTTTATCAGCAACAGCTGTGCATACATGTGTAATTTGGTGTGAAATTTGCAACCTTCCACCCCTGAGGGAGGGGTGAGGACAACAAAATTTGTTGTACAGCCAATTGTAATTGCCAGTTCACATGTCCAGCAGACATATCTGCAAAATGGGCAGCTATGTATGGGGCGTAATTTTTTTGTGGGAACAGAGTGTCCTTTTTTTTTTCAGGTGATAGTGGAATGTCAGGTATGGGTAGTAGGTATAGTTGGGGAGGTAGGTAGGGGAGGTTAACAGACAAGACAAACAAGATGCATACAGGGGTGGTGTATGATGCATGTGGGTGTGAAACACAATTGACGGGGATGGATGTTTGGATATCTCGAGCCCATGAGCCCACAGATGGCAGCAGTGGAACTGAGATCCCCACCCATGGGCAGTTGCCACTGTGCCTTCAATGCCCAGGATGGGGCTGTGCTGGGGGCTGTGTAGGACGGGCAGCAGGCACGCCTGTGAGTTGTGCCACCCGTGCTTCAAGCTGGCGTAAGGGCTCAAGAACAGAATGCCTGATCTCCCTATGCACCACAGTCCGGACACTACGGAGGGTGAGTGGATGGTCTCCTCCAGCCACGCTTGCAGAGGGGGGGACGAGCCCCATCCCCTGCAGTGCTTCCACCCACAGGTGGCACAGGGCCACCAGAGGAGGGTCTGGCCTGGGCACTAGTGCCAGGTGCACTCGCCAGCTGAGGTGGGAGAGGTGGGTCCGCTGGGACCCGCCTTCCCTGTCGTCCTATATTTTGCAATAGTTTAGGTTGGTGTGGGTTAGTAACAAACAATACCATTCACAATTAGTTGTAACAGCATGCATTAGTAGTCCCATTAACCAAACACCCATAAATTCAAGACATTGAACAGCAAGCATAACACATGCATAATTTGAACAACAGTACACAATCCAACAGCATGCAGGGTTGATTGATGGCAACAGGCCATCAGGTTTGGATGTATGAACAGGGCACATGCATCAACGTACATGCAAATATGTATGAACCAACAGGACAAATGTCCAGGGGAATTAATTGTGAATACACATACTAATTTCATGTGAGATGGATTATTTGTGGTTATAGGGTAGGGTGAAGAAATATTTCATTAACAACTTCAAATACCTATACATATGCTGTACATTTCTACTAGCTGCAGATATATACACCCTACAGGTCTGACTACAATTTCCTTTGTGTAAACTTAGGCATGTTGGTGATGGGAATGTTACTGTTACATTAATATACATTGCATCTTTATTCATACACATTCATATCTGGCTCTCTTCAGCTACAGCATCCTGCTACATTTCATTTATATGGCTCTAGACAACTGTGGATGTTTGGTATTTCATACAACCATACTATCTGCATATTGCAAAAGTACAGCAACATATCCAAATTGTGGGACACACATTCCAGCTTCAGTACTTTATTGCACACATGTCACTCTTTGGTTGTGCCCGTCACATTCATTTCATTCTGTACTGACTGCAGTATACTTTATTCTGGAGTTATTGCAACTTTTTTTTGGTGGATTCATACCTCTTTCTCACACTCTCACTTGTTTATTTTTGCAGTTCAGGATGGTACTTAATTCTAGGCTTTATTGACATGTTTTACTTGGTTACAACAATCCTTTTCAACAGTCTCACTTGTGTCATGTTTCAGGTTTTAAACAGGGATATATTTCACACATGTGTTGTACTCAGCTTGTGTAGCTATAATTTACAGCCTGCTGCAGGTTATGTACTATTACATTACAGGTGGAACATCTTTATTTCAGACTTGTTTCATTTTCCTTTCTGGATTACAGGCTGCATCACACTTATGTAATCACACAGTACTAGCAGAATCTCTCTTACACTGTTACTTGCAGTTTTTATTAATAAGTGACTACACTGCACTCTTTTGCAAGCTGTCATACTTATATTTTTTAACAGTTACAGGGAGAGACTTACTAACCTGCCTGGTGGCGCAACCGCACAAGCCTATCAGCATAGGCTCGACGATTCGCAGAATGGACACCTGTAGCTGTAATATAAATGAAGTAATATTGGAATACAAATCTCCATAATATCAGCTAGATTAATTTCTTACATAAATAATTACATGTAACTTACTCAGTAGTGGGGCATAGGGCATTTGCTGGGCCTCCTGGATCCAACGGTTCAGTTGGTCCTGCTTCCGTCTCTTCATGTCCGCTTGGTGGTGACGGACCTTTGGTATTCCTGTGGCACTGGTGAGATCATGTGCCAACCGGTCCCAAGCCTCAGCCTTGTATGGTCCCCACAGGACCTGGCCCTGCATGAGTTGGGCCTCATGATCGTGGACGAGGAGTCAAACCATATATTTGGACTCCTCAATGCCCCACCTCTGTGCTCAGAAGCAACTACCCTCTCCTACACCTGCCATCCTGACTGCAAGTAGGTTCCACAATTAGTTATGCTGTGTATTCCCACCTATGGGGCTTATATATGCCGTTTTTCCCGCACTTATCTGTGATTGGCCATTTTGGAAATGTATCAACTTCACAAAACCTGCTTTGTCATGCTTCTCTTTACATTCATTCCTATATATATGCTAATATTGAATTTCTCAGTGCAGCTGTCATGGCTTAGTGGTTCAGTGCTTTGATTGTGGTGCATGGTATCCTGGGTTCAAGCCTGGCCATTGTTTTTTTTATTTTATGACTGTCAACACAGGCTAGGAGGTGTTCATTGGTTTATAGGTTCATACTAGGCTATCTGCCCTAGGGCATTTATAAGCCTAGCCAGAGTATGTTTGGCTTTCACCACCCATTTTAAATTAATTTTGCTATGCCCTTTTTCGAGGTTAGTATACTGTGCCTCTGTCTAACAGTGACACAGAAGTGATACCCAGGGTAAATCTACAATCTCCCATCCACTCATCAAGATTCCTCTTGAAGAGAGTCAGTGAGGGACTCTGCCTAACCTGGACTGGGATTTTATTCCAGAGTGAAGGGAGCCTCTGGGTTATGAATCTGTCCCTCCAGCATGTCCTATTTATTTCAGTAGGTTCAAGTCTCTCGAGCATGTAGCTCGATGGGATTTGGATTTTTTGAGGTGCAGCATGTCCCTTAATTCCGGGTTGGACATGGCTTTATACGTCAGGCACAGGTCACCTCTGAGCAGGCGGTATGCCGCTGAGTAGAGCTGGAGTTTCTTTAACTAGGCAGCATATGGCATCTGTTTGAGCCCTTTGATCCTCTTGGTGAGGTACTTTTGGGGTCTTTCCAGTTGCTGCAGGTGTTTGGTAAGGTACATCCCAAAAGGGGCACTGTACTCAATTATGGGCCTGATGAGGGATGAGTAAAGAGGCATGATGACCTCCCCTAATCTAGATGTGAATCCCTTCATGATTAGGTGGGCTATATAAAATGTTTTTCTAACCACTTTGGCCACATGGTTGTCAAATGAGAGATTGCTATCAACTTGGGTCCCCGGGTCCTTAATTACTTCTTCTGTACTTAATGGATTACCACCTATGTGGTAATTTGTGGGCACTTTGTTTTTGCCAGAGGGGATGACTATACACTTTTTGGCATTTAGCTTGAGGCCATGGCTCTGGCACCAGTTGTCTGTTTCTATGAGGCCCTTTTGGAGGATGCTTGTGTCAGCTGGAGAGTCGATTATGGTGCCCAGTTTGCAGTCATCTGCGAACTTGGTCAGCCACAGTCCTTCTGTGTTGGCCTGTACCTCCGAGAAATATATACCAAACAAGAGAGGTCCCAGGACTGAGCCTTGTGGGACACCACTTGTAACTGGTTTGAAGTCTGACATGGCTCCAGCAATTCTAACCATGTGGGTTCTGCCCTTGAGCCAGTTTGCAACCCATCTAGTGACATAGGGGTTTATGTTTAAGCTGGTGAGCTTATCTATAATGCCCGAGTGGGGTATTGTATCGAAGGCTTTTGTGAGGTCCAGATAGGCGGTGTGGACCACCTTCCCTTCGTCAATGGCCTTGGTGACTGTTTCAAAGAAGTCAACCAGGTTTAAGAGGCAGTATCTGCCCTTAACAAAGCCAAACTGGGTAGAATCCAATGTCTGTAGGTCCCCAATATCTTTATTCATGAGGTCCATGATGATCCTTTCCATAGCTTTGCAGACCAAGCTAGTCAAGCTTAAAGGGCGATAGTTTCCAGGGTCTGTTGAGGCACCACCTTTGTGGAGAGGGACCACTGTTGCTGTACGCCACTCTTTGGGTACATATCCTGTAGTAAGGCTGAGATTGAACAGTAGTTTTATGTTTGGGTTTAGCTCTTCTTGGAGTTCATGTAGGACGCAGCCTGGGACACCATCTGGTCCCATTGATGCTATGTTTTTTGCTCTGGAGAGGGCGGCTCTTACCTGAGCATCTGAGATGTCAGGGGGGCAGCACTCTGCTGAGATAGATATTTGCCCTTTTGGTGGGGGGTGTTTGCGCTGAACCTGTCAGCTAGGATGTTGGCAATGTCTGTGGGTTCAGTGTATTTTTGTCATTTTGGACTAATTCTTAGCATATCTGGGAATTCCCACCCAGGTTACTAACATAACTAAAGAAAGCCTTGTGATTATCCTTAGTGTCCTGTGCAATTTTTCTCTCGAAGCTGGCCTTTGACGATTTTATGAGTGCCCTTAGTTTTTTGCTAATACTGATCAGAGATGCCTTCCCTTTTTGGGATTTTGCTCTATCACGTAGTAGCTTCCTCCTTCTATTGTATAGTCTGTTTATGGCTGGGGTCCACCAGACAGGACGTCTACCTTTGGAGGATTGGGTCTTGGTTTTATTTGGGATTGCATGATCCATGCATTCCTGAAGGTGTTCATAGAATGCATTTATAAAAGATTCTGCAGTCTGGGCCGTATTTTCCACAGGCCCGGGGGCTTTGAAAGATTCCACCTCGGTTTTGAGGAGTGTGAAATTTGCTTTAGAGAAGTTTTTCACTGTGGTTTTCTGGGCAGGGGGTGGGGTTGGGATGTGAATATCCAGTGAGATCAGTTTATGGTCTGATCTTACCAGTGAGGGATACACTTCTGGTCTGGAGCATAGAGTCCCTATGTTGGTGATGATCAGGTCCAGTATATTTTCCCCTCTTGTGGGAGTGGTAATACATTGTTCCATAGCATTTGAGTTTATGAATTCTAGGAACCTTTGAGCAAGGGTGTTGGAGCTAGAGTAATGCTCCCAGTCTATGTTTGGGTAGTTGAAGTCGCCCAATATAATGGTGTTCCGAGAGACCTTCATATTTTCCAGTGTACTCAGGAAGGCCGAGTGGGGTTCCTGGTTTGGGAGGGTGGTCTGTAGCAGGCTATAAACTGGAAGGCAGTTTTACCCACTGTTAGTTGCACATGGATAGTCTCTGATGCTTTGTGCTTTGCCACCAACCTGGAGGTGTGGGTATCTTTGATGAATATCAATACTCCCCCTCCTTTTGTGGTTTGGTCCAAGTTTTGGGGCCAAAAAGCATGGCATGACATATAACCTGGTAGTGCTGGGGTGCTCTCGGGAGCCCTGAACCAGGTTTCTGTTATTGCACAGATATCGATGTTCTCCATGCTAAGGAAAGTTTTGAGTGCGTGCATCTTGAGGTTTAGACTTCTGGCGTTGAGTAGCATTACTCTTAGTTTCTTATCCCTTGTGATACCTATGGAGGTGGGTTTGTCTTTTGAGCCTTGCCTAAAAAAGGCACTATGGGGGTAGCAAGAGCCTTTGCCAATATCCGAAAGCCCAGGGGTGACAGGTGCAAGCCGTCCATAGCGAAGCATCGTGGCTTGTCGAGCATATCATCCCAGGCTGACAGGCATTGGATCCCCTTTGAATGACACCAATACTTAAGCCAGTTGTTGAAATTGATCATCTTGCCTTCATATTGTGGCATCATTCTTGGTGAGGGTAAGATGCTACTCAAGGTCAGGGTCATACTGGCCTGGGCTACATGCTCAGAGAGATCCTCTATGTCTCTTTTCATGTATTCCAGGAGGTATGTCTCAGGTCATTCACACCAGCATGGACAATGACTGAGTCATATTTGTACTTGCCTTGGAGTGACCTGAGTGCTTGTGTTATGTGGCGGATCCTAGCGCCCGACAGGCTGCTCACCGTGACCTTCTCCTTGTTCAGCCTAGTGAGCGGGACGTCAGTGTGCCTGACGATAGAGTCACCTATTACAAGTGTATCGGGTGTGTTGTTTAGCCTTAAGGGCTGTGACTGTTCGGCACACTGGCTTTGTTAGATATGTGTTGCATGTGTTTTGTTTTCGGGTAGCGGTTGCTTGGGTGTCTGCTTTGGAGGTCTCTGCTGCTTAGGCAGATCTTTATTTAGAGCCTCCGAGTATGTTTTTGTGTGATTATGTGTTTAGTTTGCTGTCGTGGTAGGTCTATGTGAGACTGGAATTGTAGTGAGTGTGGTTTCCTCCTCCTCCTGACTGGATATGCCAGTACTGAGTTGAGAGAGCTTAGCCTCCAGTTTGGCTATATGGTTGCATCTCTCACATGTGTTGGAATTTGTTGGGAGGAGGAGAGGGTTGTCTGTGTACATGAGGCAGTTGTAACATTGATTCAAGATTCTCATATTCACCAGATGGACCGGAGAGGAGATTGACAACTGACCTTTGGACATGCTAGAATAATATTGGGAATTCCTTTATAATTGAAAACAAGGGCCAATGGGGAGTGAGGGTGTAGTACTTTTAATTTTTAGTGCTGACTTATAATTGCTTTAGTGAGCAAGTGCCAGGTAACTTAAGTGCAATGTGTTACAGGTAACTTAAATGCAAAAACGACAAACAGTAACTTTCTTTCAAGTGAAGCAAGGAAATAAGTACAGTAAGCAATGCAGATATCACTAGGGATCCACAGAAGCACTGAGAAGCTACGTTTTAGGTGGAATTAGCATTCCAGTGAAATAACAAGCAAACAAACAACAAGCATACAAACAAAGCTAGATTCAGCAGGCCTGGATCTAGTCTATGTTACAGCAAACAAGGTGTACCAATTTCAGTAAGATACAGTTCAAATATTCAGGCACTATAAACCTTTAACCAGAAATTCCCAGCTCAGAAGGGCAGAGTACAGCCTCTCCTCCCACAAGAGTGCAGACCACAAACCTTCTTAATGTAAAATAACTGGCCTGAAGCCCAAGTGCTTAAACCAGAACTAATACACTTTAAGAATAACAGACACTGAGCTCTCAATCCGCAGTTCCAAACTTAGAAGGATGAAAGCTACCTGTCCTGCCACCACAGTGCATGCCACAAACCTTCCTAATGTAGAACAACTGGTCTGAAGTCCCAGTGCTTAATCCAAAAGACTTAGAATGATAGCTACACTTTAACCAAGTTACTACCAAGCAGTAATAAATACAATTGAATACATTAAATAATGTCGGGATTAGTGCTCAAGTTATACAAACAAAGCTAGATTCAGCAGGCCTGGATCTAGTCTATGCTACAACAAACAAGGTGTACCAATTTCAGTAAAAAGCAATTCAGATATGCATGCACTATAATCCTTTAACCAGAAATTCCCAGTTCAGAAGGGCAGAGTCCAGCCTCTCCACCCACAAGAGTGCAGACCACGAACCCTCTTAATGTAAAATAACTGGCCTGAAAGCCCAAGTGCTTAAACCAGAATTAATACACTTTTAGAATAACAGACACTGAGCCCTCAATCAGCAGTTTCCAACTTAGAAGGATGTAAGCTACCTGTTCTGCTGTGTCTGTGTAAAGGCAGTTTTGATACAGCTTGCTCAACGTTGCCCGCCAGTAAGCTTGTTGGCACGGTGCGCAGCTCTGTGCAAATGGATTACGCTGGTTTACGCATCATTTGGCTGTCAGCATGCATATGATGCTCAGCTCAGCTATGGGCACATAGTTGCAGCATGTTAAAGCACTGCTCATACCCCGGGCACTCAGTTTACACCTGTTAAACCACTGCTCACCTACGGGCAGACATACTCAGCTTGTAAGAGCGTAGTTCAGCTATGGGCACTTCTGACATTGTTTTATCTTTTATTGTCTCACATTTCTTCAAAATACATGGCCCATTTCATTACATTTTACATAAAATATAATTATATGTCTGTACATATATGTCAGGGGATTGTTTCGTGCTTATTTCACTAAAAAAAATTGATATTGTTGGGGCTCGAACCGTGACTGTTTCCTCTTCAGCTGATGTCTCTACCACTACGATATTGCTTCTTGGCTTACTTTGCATATTTAGATCTTATATGTTTTTCCACTGACTGATAACTGTGACTAAGCGAAGGGCACACCCGCGCAAACGAGCGCAATTACGGGCAAACATTTATAAAACTTACAAAAAAAATATATAACTGTTCATTTTTACATTTTATATTTATAGTCTGTGGGGGCATGTGTTGTGTTGTGTTTGTTGACATTTACACGGACTCTCTCATGGGGGTTTACTTTCGGGACTGTGACTCTTCTGGGGGCGTGTCCGTTTGCAGGACTCGCCCTGCGGACACACCCCCTACTTTCTTACACGGACCGTGTTAGCCTTGGGTGTGAGTCAGCATGCTCTCATGAATATGCATGGCATGCTGACATCACGCCGTTTAACTGCAGCCTCTGTGTAGGACTTGTAACTCTTACATGGAGGCTTCGTGAATCCTGCCCTTAGACTATTTTGGTGATGAACCTTTAAGAAGGTCTGAAAGAATTAGAAACAGGAATGGTAATTTTTACCCACAGCAGAATTTTCAGAGACGGGGAAGAAGGGGGAGGGGGAGGTAATAGATTGTACTGATACACCCCACCTTGTCTTAGAAGAAGAAAAAAAATGATGTTATTTGTCAAGATGCAACCAATAAATTCATATTTTCAAAACATAGTTACAGAATCTATAATTTCAGTCAGATTGGTTTACAAGATGAACATTTTAGCCTGTTGTCAAAAGGTTTGAAATTTATACCCTTGAGAAAAGGGGACTTAACTAAAACTTTAATTGATGTGAAATTATTCACTAGGAAAGTCAACTTAGGACTATTGTTCACTCAGGATAACAACACAAACAAACCAATTAGGAGGAAAAGTACATTCAACGCCCCTTTACATCCCCAGATTAAAAATTTTGAATGTATTTTAGAAAGTGAAATCAGAAAAGCCATCCCAAACGTTAGATATAAAAATAATATTGTTACAAGTGAAAGAGCAGTACTGGATGAGCTTAGACTGAATAACAAATATAAGGGTGATGAAACCGGATAATGGGGGAGGAACGGTACTGATGGACAACCTAATACATGAGGGCAAAATGAATGAAATTCTCATGGACACAGATAAATATGAAAGTGTTTCAAGAAATGAAATCAACATCTCATACAGTAGAATAGATGGAGATCTTCTAGACATGCTGTTGGAGGGTTTAATAGATGCTAACACCTACAATTATTTGGAAGTGGACAAACCTAAGATCCCTATGATCTTTGGAATACCCAAGATACACAAAAATGAAATGGGCCATCCACTGAGACCTATTGTCTCAGCTGACAGGTCCAAAACCTTACCATTAGCTACGTTTGTGGATTTAAAACTAAAGAATATATGGTTGAAAAGAAAAAAATATTTTAAAAGATTCCTGGGATCTGTTAACTCATTGCAGCTGAGTGACGTCTTCAGGCATTTCTACAGTTACATCCTACTGCGCCTCTAGGCGTCAAATATTGCCTGTTCATATTTGCATTAATAATTCCAAAACCATGCTACATACAGGGTTTCAGAATATTTTATCTTGAAGCATACATGATGGCAAACACAATTGTACTGCTATAGGACCTCTGTCAATTAGTATTTGTTAGAACTATAAGGTGATAACTTGATTTTTTTAAAGGCTGAAGCCACACCCACTGGGAGTTAGAGGTACACACTCAGTAGACCACTACTGGAGGGAATGAATTGAGGGATGTCAATGGAGGTTTATTAGAGGAGAGTTAACTTTTATTACGATTGGTTATTGATCTATTCACAAGCATACCCCATGTCAAAAGAATGCAGATGTTAGAAGAAATACTCTATGAGGAGGTTGAAATGTCCCAGAATAATAGGTTGGTTTGCCTCAACTTGATGGAGTTAGTTCTAAAATACAATTTAATTTATTTCAAAGTGGAATTGTACCATCAAGTTAGAGATGTAGTGATGGGTGCAGCATGTGTGCCCACCTATGCCAACCTAATTCTTGCTAAATAGGAGGAAAAATATGTTATAGACTCTGTTTACAAGAACTGTTGGAATTTTTATAGGAGGTTCCTGGATGACATATATGTCTTTTGAGTAGATAATAAGAACAAAATACAGGAATTTGTTGATTTTTTAAATACAACTATCTCATTTCTTAAGTTCACCTATGATGTTTCTAATGAAAGATTACAATATTTGGACATTGAAATTTATAAAGAAAACAACAAGTTTAATTCAAGGGTGCATAGGAAAAGCACCTTCACTAATTCATACTTGCATTATAACAGTGCACAGCCCTATCACTACAAGAAAAACATTGTGAAGGGTCAGTATATAAGGGCATGTCGAATGACCTCTGATACAAAAGAGTTTATGAAGGGATGTAATTTTCTTAAAGGATTGTTTTCTGCAAGAGGTTACCCAAATGATTTGTTGGAAGACATTATAAAACAGGTGCACGAAGGTAGGAGTGATAAATACAAACCCATCCTGGGACAACCACTTGTGGATAACACTAGGAATGACCCTCCCATATGGATGAATACAGTAAAGCAATGGTGTTGTAATACAATGCTAGCTGTGCTATAGTAAGGAACATCATTAGAGGTGAGAGAGAAAATTCATTAGACTCATGGACCTGGAAATAATATCCAACATGGAACTGAATCCTACACAAATGCACTTTATAAGCACTTACACGAGTGCATGGATTGCGCAATCGCTAATAGAACCAAGATGCTATCCTCCAAAAAAAGGAAGCCAATCTGGTGGTCCCCTGCCATAAACAAACTCTACAACAGAAGAAAGAAACTGTTGCAAAAAAGAGTAAAATCTCATGATTGGAGGAACTCCCTGGTCAGCCTTAGTAAGAAGCTGAGATCCCTCATAAAATCCTCCAAAGCTAGTTACGAAAACAAAATCACCACTGACTCTAAAGACAACCACAAAGCATTCTATAGCTATGTCAAGAATCTCAATGACAACACTTAGATCTGCTCTGAGTTACAGCACAATGGCACTAAATATACAGAACCAACTGATATTGTCAACATCCTGGCAGCTAGGTTCAGTGCTAACTTTACACCCCTTTCATCCCCTAAAGAGCCCATCTCTATACCGGAAGAAAGAACACAGCATCCATGGGACCTGACAACATCCCAGGCTGCATTCTACAGGAACTACAGAACGAACTGGAACCCCACCTAAGTGCCATGTTTGATCATAGCCTCACCTCAGGCTATGTGCCCACTGAATGGTGCAAAGCGACGATTATCCCACTCCACAAAGGGGGAGCCACTACAGACCCCTGAAACTAGCGCTCCATTAGCCTGACAAGCCTGGTCTGCAAGGCTATGGAATGTATCATCATGGAACTTATAAAAAATGACATTGGTAATCTCCAAACTCAGGAGCCCACCCAGTTTGGGTTTGTAAAAGGCAGATCATGTCTCCTAAACCTGATAGACTTCTTTGAAGTGGTCACCACACCGTAGATGAGGGTAAGGTGGTTCACACAGCCTATCTAGATCTTGGCAAGGCTTTCAACACCATCCCCCACTCTGGAATTATAGATAAACTCACTAAACTAGGTATAAATCCATATGTCACAAGAAGGGTTGCCAACTGGCTCACTGACAGAACCCACACTGTGAAAGTAGCAGACTCCAAATCCAACTTCAGACCAGTGACAAATGGAGTACCACAGTGTTCAGTCCTGGGTCCTCTCCTGTTTGGTATCTACTTCTCTGAAGTACAGACTAACACAGAAGGTCTTTGGCTAATGAAGTACACAGATGACTGCAAACTAGGAGCCATAATCAAAACTCCAAAAGATGTGGACATCCTACAAAAAGGCCATGCTGAACCAGATGCATGGTGTCAAAGCCATGGCCTCAAGCTCAATGCCAAAAAGTGCATTGTCATCCCTTTTGGTAAAAACTCTGTACCCATGAACTACCACATAGGCAGTAGAGTACTTAACACCGAAAGTGTGATAAGAAACCTTGGGACACAGGTGGACAGTAGTCTCTCCTTTGAAAATCACATCGCCACTGTAATCAGGAAATCCTTCTACGTGGCACACCTCATCACAAAAGGTTTCTCATCCAGGAAAAAAGAGGTCATTGTTCCCCTCTACTCATCACTCATTAGACCCGCTATAGAATACAAGGCCCCTTTTGGTATATTCCTCACAAGACATCTACAACAACTGGAAAGGCCACAGAAATACCTCACAAAGAGGATTACTGGCCTCAAACAGATGCCCTATGCAGACCATCTCAAAAAAACTGCAGCTTTACTCCATCACCTATTATCTACTCAGAGGTGATGTCTGCCTATCACACAAAGCTATGTCAAACCCAGAGCTTTTGGAACATGCTCCTCTTAAAGAAATCCCAATCTCTCCGAGCTACACGCTCTAGGGACCTAAACCTTGTCACCACAATAAACAGAACATGCTGGAGGGATAGATTCTTGTCCCAGAGACTTCCCATACTCTGGAACAAACTACCTATCTATATCAAACAAAGCTTCTCATTAACACTCTTCAAGAAAAATCTTGATGACTGGATGAGAGATAGGAAATTCACCCTGGGGATCACTTCTATGGCTCTGCTTGATAGTGGCACAGAAAAATAATTTTCTTGGATGGCGAAAGCCAGGGTACCTTTGGCTAGGCTTATATAGGCCCTAGGGCCAATAGCCTAGTATCAACCTATGAACTTATGAACCTTTTAAGTTTGTTTTCAGGCTTGCAATTTTCAAATTTGACCACTAGAGGGAGCCAAAGTATTGTTTTACATTCATTTCTAAGCAGGTGCTGAATTCATTTCTTATGGAGCTCCTTTAACTTAATGTTACAATTCTGTTCAAAATGGTCCTCACTTGAATTAAATATGTAATAATTTTTAATCATTTGTTTTATACAGGTTTTTATAGGTTGCCAAAGTGCCTATTACACTGGTTTCAATTTTAATTTGTATTTATTCATAGGTTCATAGGTAGGTACTAGGCTATTGCCCCTAGGGCATAATTAAGCCTAGCCAAAATGTTTTGGCTTGCGCCTCCCACGTGATTTAGTTACCTGTGCCTCTGTCGAGCAGCACCACAGAAGTGATTCCCGGGGTGAATTTGCTGTTCCCCATCCACTCTTCAAGATTCCTCTTGAAGAGCGCTAATGAAGAGCTCTGCCTCCCATATATGGGGACCTTATTCCAGAGCTAGGGGAGTCTCTGGGACACGAATTTGTCCCTCCAACAAATTCTGTTTATTGTTGAGGTCAGGTTAAGATCCCTGGATCATGTAGCTCCGGTAGATTGGGTTTTTCTTAGGTGGAGTATTTCCAGCAATTCGGGGTTTGACATAGCCTTGTATGTCAGGCAGAGATCACCTCTGAGTAGCCAGTATGCAACCGAGTACAGTTGAAGTTTTTTTAGCCTGGCGGCATAGGGCATCTGTTTTAGGCCCAATATCCTCCTGGTGAGGTATTTTTGAGGCCTCTCCAGTTGTTGCAGATGTCTAGTAAGGTACATCCCGAATGGGACATTGTTCTCAATAATGGGTCTAAGTGATGAGTAGAGGGGGACAATAACTTCCTTTTTTCTAGATGCAAACCTCTTTGTGATAAGGTGGGCCATGTAGAAGGATTTTCTAACCATTTTAGCAATGTGGTTATCGAAGGAGAGGTTACTATCCACCTGGGTCAATAGGTCTCTTAACACACTCTCAGTGTTAAGTGAGCTGCCACCTATGTGGTAATTTGTAGGTACTTGTTTTTTCCCAAAGGGGATGACAATGAACTTTTTGGCATTTAGCTTGAGGCCATGATTTTGGCACCATGTATCTGTTTTAGTGAGGCCCTTTTGAAGGATCTCTACGTCAGTAGGAGTCTCAATTATGGCACCCAGTTTGCAGTCATCTGCAAACTTTGTTAGCCATAGTCCCTCTGTGGTTGCTTGTTCATAGGTTCATAGGTAAGTACTACGCTATCTGCCCAAGTGCATCTATAAGCCTAGCCAGAATGCGCTGGCTTTCGCTGCCCCTTAGATTAGTTCCATGTGCCTTGGTCCAGCAGAGCCATTAGTTCCCTGTGCCTCTGTCCAGCAGAGCCACTGCAGTGATCCCCAGGGTACATTTTCTGTTTCTCATCCACTCATCAAGGTTTCTGTTGAAGAGTGTTAGTGAGGGGCTCTGCCCAATGTAGATTGGAATCCTGTTCCAAAGCATGGGGTGTCTCTGGGACAGGAATCTGTCCCACCAGCACATCCTATTTATTGTTGTGGTGAGGTTTAGATCCCTAGAGCGTGTGGCTCTTGGGGATTTGTTTTTTTTTTTAGGTGGAGCATGTTCATCAATTCTGGGTTGGACATGGCCTTGAATGTCAGGCAGAGATCACCTCTGAGTAAGCGGTATGCAACCAAGTACAGCTTGAGTTTCTTCAGTCAGGTTGCATAGGGCATCTGTTTGAGGCCAGTAATCCTCTTGGTGAGGTACTTCTGTGGTCATTCCAGCTGTTGCAGGTGTCTTGTAAGGTACATTACAAATGAGGCATTGTACTCTATGATGGGTCTGATGAGTGATGAGTAGAGGGGCACGATAACCTCTTTTGTTCTACATGTGAGCCCTTTTGTGATTAGGTGGGCTACATAGAAGGATTTTCTAACCACCTTGGCAATATGATTATTAAAGGAGAGATTAATATCTACTTGGGTCCCCAGATCCCTTATTACATTTTCTGTATTTAGGGGACTATCACATATGTGGTAGTTCGTGGGTACTTTGTTTTTTCCAAAGGGGATGACTATGCACTTTTTGGCATTTAGCTTGAGGCCATGATTTTGGCACCAGATATCTGTCTCAGTGAGACCCTTCTGGAGGATGTCTGTATCAGCTGAAGAGTCAATTATGGTCCCCAGTTTGCAGTCATCTGCGAACTTGGTCAGCCATAGTCCTCCTATGCTTGCCTGTACCACTGAGAAGTATATACCGAACAGGAGGGATCGCAGGACTGAGCCCTGGGGATGCCACTTGTAACTGGTTTAGAGTCGGACCTAGAGCCTGCAACTCTCACCATGTGGGTTCTATCCATGAGCCAACTGGCAACCCATCTCATGACGTTGGGGTTTATGTTCAGACTGGTAAGCTTGTCTATAATACCAGAATGGGGAATGGTGTTGAAAGCCTTTGCGAGGTCTAGGTAGACTGTGTGGACCTTCTTTCCCTCATCTAAAGCCTTGGTAACTGTCTCAAAGAAGTCCACCAGATTTAGGAGGCATGATCTGCCCTTAACAAAGCCAAACTGGATAGGGTCCAATGTTTGAAGGTTCCCAATGTCTCTGTTAATGAATTCCATGATGATGCGCTCCATAGCCTTGCAGACCAGGCTAGTAAGGCTTATAGGGTGATAGTTCCCGGGGCCTGTTGTGGCTCCACCTTTGTGGAGCAGGATAACTGTTGCTGTGCTCCAATCTATGGGTATTTAGCCTGTAGAGAGGCTGAGTTTGAACAGTGTGTTTAATTTGTACCTCAGAGAAGTAAATACCGAACAGGAGAGGTCCCAAGACTGAGCCCTGGGGTACTCCACTGGTCACAGGTTTGGAGTCAGACTTAGTGTTTTCTATGGGTTCTGTCCTTGAGCCAGTTAGCAACCCATCTTGTAATGTAGGGGTTTATATTTAGGTTAGTGAGTTTGTCTATAATTCCCTAGTGGGGAATGGTATCAAAGGCCTTCGCAAGATCAAAGTATGCTGTGTGGACCAGCTTTCCCTTATCGATTGCTTTAGTGACCGTCTTGAAAAAGTCAACCAGGTTTAGAAGACATGACCTGCCTTTTACGAGCCCAGACTGGGTAGGATCTACGGTTTGTAGGTTCCCAATGTTGCTGTTTATGAGTTACATGATAATGCGCTCCATGGCCTTGCAGACGAATCTCGTCAGGCTGATGGGGCAATAGTTCCCAAGGTCGGTGGTGACTCCTCCCTTGTGAAGCAGGACAACCGTTGCCATGCGCCACTCAGTGGGCACATAGCCTGAGGTGAGGCTGTGGTTGAACATGGTATTTAGGTTAGGGATTAGTTCGTTTTGGAGTTCATGTAACATGCAGCCTGGGATGCTGTCTGGTCCCATGGATGCTGTGTTTTTTTGCTTTAGAAAGTGCCATTTTCACCTGGGTGTCTGTGATTACGAGGGCAGTGCAATCTTCTGGTATAGCTATGGGCCCTTTAGGGGGGTGAGGTGGGGTAAAGTTTTCACTGAACCTATCTGTCAATATATTGGTGATATCAGTTGTTTCCGTGAATTTTGAACCATTATGCTGTAGCTCAGAGCAGATCTGAGAGTTGCCATTTAGCTTCTTGACATAGCTAAAAAAATGCTTTGTGGTTGTCTTATTCATTAATATTTATGAGTATTCATGAGTCATTTTATTGAATCATTTTATTGAATGTTTTTATTGGTCAATCTGTTCATTAGCAATATATTTAACCTGTCAATTTACCTCAGACCCACCTCTGATGAAGTGTTTGAAATGAAAATGCTGTATTTTAATTGTCTGCATTTATGTGTTTACTTTGTGCTTTGTGCACATATTAAATCAGTTTTAAAAGGCTTCCAGCTGGCTTTTGGTCTATTGGTACCTTGGATTTGGTTATTGGTCTCATTTTGGTACCTTGTGGCTGTTTTTTCTTGTTGCCTTTCCTTTTAGGTTACATATGTAACTATAGAATGCCTTGTGGTTGTCCTTTGTGGAGGAGGCTAATTTGGAAGACTTTCCATCAACTCTTATTTGCTTGGTCATGCTGATGAGGGAGTCTTTCCAATTCAGAGGGGCTTCATTCCTCTTAATCTTAGAGTACAATGTCCCCCTGTTATTGTAAAGCTTGTTAATGGCAGTCATCCACCAGACAGGTTTGCTCTTCCATGAGGAGTTTGTTTTTCACCTATCAGGTACAGTCAATTTGATGCAGTTATACAGGTGTTTGTGTAAAGCATTGGTGTAGAGCAGAGTATATTTGCCTGTTCCTTCTGAGGGACGAGGTGCAGAGAAGCTATTTATACCATCCCGTAAGAGGTTATAATCTGCTTTGTTGAAGTTTATTACTTTATTTTATGCAATGGGTCGGTGCCAGGTATGATACTTTTTTTGAATGAGACTGATTAGTTGTTAGATCTCATCAGGGAGGTGCACACAGTGGAGGTGCTACAGTGGTCTCCATATCGGTAAGGAACCCATCCAGTATGTAGGCTCCCCTTGTGGGATTATATATAGCATGTTTGCATTTGTGCTTGTGAGGTGTCTGGTGTGCATGTGTGTGTGTGTGTGTGTGTATGTGTGGGGGGGGTAAGGACTTCTGCATATGTAGGTATGTGTGATGTGGGTTTGGGTGAAGTAGGATGTGAAGTGTACATGTTGGCAACTCACTCGTTGTCGTATGTATCATATGTTTGCAGTGAAGATGTGGATTTCCTTGCATGCACAGGAAACCTGTTCAACTCTCTAGTCATTACTTTGGCCTTGCATGTCTACAATGTTTGTCAAACAAATGGACAGCAACAGCATGATGTGTGAAGGGATGTGGAAACACAATATTGTGCTCAGGGAACATACACATACACTATGATATAAGTTGGACATGTGAGAAGAACAGCAACATTGCCCATAGGTGGCCACCCCTTTGCATTAGGTGTCACATCCATGTTACGCAGATCACCACCATGATGATGTTGAAGGGCAGGCTGCTTGAATTGCTGTGAAACTGCCACCTAACACATGGATAGCTGATGCTGTGAAGCTTGCTAGATCAGCCTTGGACATCTATGTCACCTGACATTAATCATTATATTGTAATGCAGCAGCTGTACTCCTAATCAACATCAGGCCAGTACCCTAGACAAATCCTACGAGCATCAAAACCCAGGTCATAATACATGCAAAAGTCAAATGAGTGGTCTGGTTACTAATCAAGTCATCTGCCTGGAAAAGGCTTCAACAAGCCTACAGATGCTTGCATCATCTGGGACAAGTGTGTGGATAAACAAACAGGCTGTGGCCTGCTTCATATCTTGAGATTAGTGCTAACATTTTGTTTCTGGTGAGAGAGAAAATAGCAGGTTTGTATCCCAGCAGAGGTAGGCCATGGTGAGAACAGCATTAGTAGTATCTAGGCTGCAGCAATTCAGACAACTCCCTCTTTTCAACAGTCACAAGGCAATTCTTTGTTTTTAATAGGCACTGCTTGATTAGTGTCTAACTTCAGAATAACTGCCAACAATCTTTCCTAAACTTTACTGGTTGTACAGTTTCCCCTCCAGTGTTTGACAGTGCTCTGTACAGACTCAGACACCCTGGGTGACATTTTTCCTGTAAAGCATGATGGAATGAACTCCAGTACTGAATTGCACACATGACAACCAGCATGCAGTGACATGGTGTCCCCATATTTGCAGAACAGATACTCGTGACATTGACTGCTATTCTCAATACAACTGTGTAATCAATATAAAAGTATCTGTTGCCATGGATATGAGGTTTCCCACTGTGAACTTTAACACCTTGGTGGATAGAGGTATTCTAAAGCAATGTAGAAATTGCCGCATGTTTCCTGACAATCACTTCATTCTCAAACTGTTATATGTGAGAGATGGGTCCACTTCAAAATATTGACTTTCAAAATCCCTAAACTCAAAATACTGAGACCAAAATCTGTAAAGCTCAAAATACTGAAAACTCAAAACACTGAAACTCAAAATATTGAAATCACACAGGATACCAACACTTGTTATTTTCCAGCACAAGTACATACTGAACCACATAAAACACAAACCATATTACTCTTCTCCAAGTATAATCAGGGGGCAAGCCCACCCACACCCCCCTGTGGGGCTGTGCCCCTCACACCCCCTGATACTTAAATATATCAACTCCGAGATTGCACTTTAGTGCAGTGAAGTGCAATCTTAGAGTTGATATATTTAATTAGCAGGGGGTGTGGGGGGGTGCAGGGTGGCTTGCCCCCTGCCTATACTTGCAGAAGAGTAATATGTTTCTGTATGTAGTTCTGCTGCAATATAGTTATGTTGCTGTACTGTGCTTTTTTTTGATATTTTGAGTTTCAGTATTTTGAGATTTAGAGATTTTGGTCTCAGCATTTTGAGTTTAGGGATTTTGAAAGTCAGTATTTTGAAGTGGACCCATGAGAGATGTATATACACACTTCACTGGAGGCAAAATTCCCATATTAACATACACCTAATGTCAATAAGGTAGTCAGTAGTACACACACCACAACCATCACACAAACTGCAAAGCATATATGAGCTGAGGCACTGACATGTAACCTTCATAAATCCCAGTGACTTGAGACTGAAAGACCAGATAACAAATGTCCTCAGCAGTACCTTATGCACTCTAAAAACAATACACATATGAACATATAAAGCTACATCTAATGCAGGACCAACTTATAAGCCCATAAGGCAAGCTAGCACATAAGCCAGCATCCTACTCAGTGCACACTTCATTGTGAGACACACTGATGTCTCTGTCACCAACCTGAGTAAGGGGAAATGCAGACTCACTTGCTTATCAGGGGTTGTGATCCACCACAGTATGTACGTGCTCAGCTCACCTCCCACTTCACCCAAACCTACATCACACATACCTATATATGCAGAGGTCCTCAAAAAAAAAAAATACATAAACAGCAGGGACCTCCCAAACACAAACATAAGCATGCTACAAATAATATGTCCACTGCAGAATGCAACACACGTTAGTTTTCACTCCACTCTCTCACTTGTGAAGGCCTAAAGGCAGAACAGTAATACAAACATGTTAGTCTTATGGGATTCCATGTGAGACACACAGATGTTCCTCTCAACAGGCTGGATACTGATGTAGTCATGGCCAGCTGCCTATCAGGTGACATGATCCACCATATCACACATGCACTCATGTATCCTAAAACAAGGATTGTTGTGACTCTGTCATAATCCATGTTGTTGTGAATGTGTACCTCTCTGGACAATATGTAGAGAGACATGACTTAACTGTCAGACTATGTGTCTCTGGCAGGTATGCCCCTAACCTTAAGCTGCAATTTACCCTCAACTAGGATGATGCCTCAATATAAATAGAACATTTCTTTCCTCAATGATTACCTAATTTTCTGCTGTCATTCTAAGGAGATACAGTATCTGTCAGCGTGGGATTACATGATCAGCAGACCCAGATGCTTGGCCAAACATGTTCTAATCTGTCACCCCTGGGATTTTGGATACTGGCCAAGGCTCTGGCCACCCCCGTAGTGAGATTTTTAGGCAATGTCTCAAGGACAAAATCACAGACATGTAAACTCCATACTACAACAACCTTGAGCTTATGCTGCTAAATGTTAGGTGTCTTATCAAGCAACTGCACTCACTGGAAGCAGTCCTCACCTTGGAAGAACTACACATTTGTGCAGTCATGGTGACCTGGTTTAAGACTGTGGGGAGCACCCCGACCATATTGTATCATGCCTCCTTACAACATTGAGCCCCATCTACACATGGAATATTCAGGCACTACTGTAAGGCAGACCTCCAGCTATTAGGTGATACATTGTCCAAATCTCAATACCCCATACACACTCAGAACACTGTGCCCTATGTAGACATATTCACAGACACACTGTATGAGCATGTTACTAGCCACTTAGAGGCAGCCATATCCACCAGGGAGATGTACACACCTGAAAAGTTTGCTTTACAATATGGTCTTAAATTTATTCCAACTTCTTTGACTAGAGCACATTTTTTAAAAGCAGAACTTTTTAAACTTGCAAGAAAATTGCACTTGGTTAAGTACTATGAATCTGATACCAGGTATGACCTGTCTGATGAAAAAGATAATTTATCTGTAAGTGAAGATGAATTATTGGACTTTTTTTCTTGTAATTCTTCCCTTAATGCTGACGATAATGTTAATACATATTGCACTTTAAATACAGATAGGGTTACTTATAGTAGCACTTTTATATCTCCTTTTTGTAATCAAGTAATATCACAATTTTCAAAAATGTTAAATTTTGCATTGGAAAAATTCTGAAGGATTTCTCATTTGAGAAGAAAAATGTGTCATATAATACAAGTAAAAGTAAATGGCAATCTTTACTGAGATTATGTAAAAGGTTAGACATTGTTATAAAACCCTCAGATAAGAGTAGAACAATTGTGGTGATGCACTGTAAACAGTATCTTAAAATTTGCATGGAACATTTATCTGATGATCAAGTATATAGAGTAGTTAATATTAATGCTTTTTATCAAGCTGTAGTAAACTTTAAAAGAACTAGTAACTAAAGGCTTGAGATTAGGTTATTTCACAAGTCAGGATGTTCAATATAAATTTAATACCGAGGGTAGTTTTATGGTCAAGTTTTATTGCTTGCCAAAAGTTCATAAAAAATGTCAGTCTCCCTCCAGGTAGACCTATAGTGGCAGCACATAATTATTTTCTTCATAATATGGGTGTTTTTTTACAGTCAAATATTTTGAATTCTGTAGCTAAAGTAAATTCTTATATTAAGGATACCTTCCACTTTTTGGATAAATTGAAGGAAATTAAATGTCATAAGGATTACTATTGGATAATTATAGATGTGAGAAGTCTATATACAAACATCACTCATGAGTTGGGAATGGAAGCTGTTAAGTTATTTTTGGGTGATAGCCCTGTGAGCAGTTATGTGATGGATTTAATTTATTTTTGCTTGACAATTTCTTTGAATTTAATAATTTTATTTATCATAAATTACAAGGTACTGCCACTGGGTGCGTCTTTAGCACCCATGTATGCTAATCTGTTTATGGGTCTTTTTGAAGTTGAATTTTTGTATAGATTGAGTTCCTTTAATAATTTTGTTGTTTTATATTGTAGATATATAGATGATTTTTTTGTGTAAGGGTGGTGCAGGAAATAACCCCCCCCAAGTTATTAATGATTTAAATGTAAATCGATTTCAGGTAAAATTTGATGGTTTACAGATGGGAAAATCAGTTAACTATCTAGATGTTATTTTGGATATCAAGGATGATAACCAGTATATACAGAAAAGGAACTGGGGATTGTAATATTTTGGATAGTAAGAGCTGTCATCCCGCACACACTATGGAAGCTCTACCTTACAATGAGCTTTTAAGGGTGAGCAGATTGTGTAATGATGAAGTTGATTTAGAGAGAGAAATTTTAACACCCGTGTTAATATCAGACAGAGAGGATATGATGAAAAGGTTATTCTGAATGCTTTATATAAATCAACAGACTTCCATTCATTGTATAATAGGTCCCTTGCTAATAAGAGAAATGATAATAGGGATGTTAATGTATTACATGGTGGTAGAAAGGTTTATTTTGTGACTGTTTATAATATTTTAAATGACAAAAGTACTGAGGCTGTTAAATATTACTGGCCCTATCTGGTTAATATGGATGGCGTAAAGAACTTGTATAGAGTTCCCTGTATTTCATTTAAAAGAAGTAGGTACATTAAAGATATGTTGGTGCATAATAAGTTTGTACAACCAGGTGAAGAGATAAATATATACCCTGTTGAATGTGGCACCTTCCCTTGTGGAAGATGTTCAGTTTGCCCTAATATTACTAAGTGTTTTGAAAGAAATGATGGTGTTAGATTTTGTTCCACTTCTATATTTACATGTATGACTAAGTCAGTAATATATGCATTATCTTGCCCCTGTAGTTTATTCTATATAGGGGAAACAAAAAGAACATTTAAGTTACGGCTCCAGGAGCATGTTAGAGATATAAAAAATAATAATGTTATAAGTCCTGTAGCTTCACATTTTTATACTTGTCATAATAGTGATTTTTTGTCATTAAGAGCTTGCATTTTGGAACACATTTTAGAGACTGATGAGGGGTTAGTAAAAAAGAAGCTGTTATATAAAGAAACTTTGTATAGTTTAAAGTTTACACACTTTATCCAGTGGGTCTGAATAATGAATGTAACTGGAGGGTGTTTCTTTAAAAAGTCCATTTTCTTTTTTCATAAATGATTGACTAATTATGTCATTGTTTAATTAATTACATTTAATTGTGTGTATGTGTATATAAATAAATATATATATATATATATATATATATATATATGGCTGTTATGTGGTGATAATTTTGTACCTCCACGAAGGCTGGTTTAAACCGAGGCACTAGAGTTTTATTAAATTGTTAAAACAAGATTTGTGGTACTTTTTTGTTGGCTTGGTAGTTTGGTGTTATTATTTACTGCATCATGGTTTGGTGAGATGCACACACCTAAATGAAAATCAAGCCACCCTAATGGAATCACAGAGTTGATAGGCTGTACAACAGAAGGAAGAAACTCATGGCATAGCAAATTTGTGCAGCACACAACAGAATAGAAGCACTCTCAAAGTAAACAAATAAACAGAGGACAAATGTAGTCTACCACAGCCACATTTGATGTAGGTTCAGGCTCGCAGACCAAGGGCAATCACAAAGCATACTTTAGCTATGTCTGCAACTGCAAAGGTAAGACACAATTGTGTGCAAATGTGCATATGTCATTGTAAGTGGAACCACCTATAATGGGGTGGATGATTTATCAAACTTTGTTGCTGGAACAAAATTGGGCCCCACCCTTACCCCTCTCTCCCCTTCAACCTTACCTCAGGAGATAATATCTCATATATCTACCCCTACTATCATTCAAGTTCAGGTCCTTAATGCTCTCTCTAAGACCAAGTACACTGCATCAATGGTTCCACACAACATCCCAGCATGCCTTCTAAATAGCATGAATAATGACCTTTCATGGCTTCTGGAACTAGTATTTTACTGTAGCCACCAAACAGGTATTGTACTTCATGAAAGGAGACCAGCAACAGTCATCCTTTTGGACAAAGGTGGGCCATCTACAGACCCTAGTGAATACAGGCTTAAAAGTCTCAGTAGTCTGATATGTAAAGTCATGAAAAGACTTATCCTGGAAATGATCAGTAGAGATGTAGTATACCTACAGACACTAGACCAAACCCTGTCGGGTTTCGTCATGGGCAGATCCTGACTACCCTACTTGGTGGACCTATTTGGAAAGGTAACCAAAGTGATGGTTGAGGGAAACATGACTCACACCACCTACCATGGTCTGACAAGGCATTTGACACTACAACCCCATCAGACATTGCTGACAAACTCAAATGGTTAGGTAGAAACTAATATGTCAGTTAATGTATGTCTACTTGGATAGCCAAGAGGACGATAGACAGGATACAGTAAGTTAGAATTGAGAAGTTCACCTCTACAATGCATATAGTCATCAGTGGACTACTCATAAATCATTCATTGGACTGCTCCTTTTAGGGATTTATGTCGCTGCAGCCACAGCTACTGTCAGTGGTCTGTGGCTAATGAAATTTGCTGAAGATTGCAAATTAGGAGCTGTCACTGAATCCCACAATGGCACAAAAGTTATCCAGGAGGGGCTGACACAGACTTCCAGTTGCTGTCAGAGCTATGGACTAACACTGAATGCCAAGAATTGCACAATACTTTCCTTTGTGGAGTCATCCACCCATGGTAAGTGTCATATTGACAGCACACCTCCAGCAGATGACTCAGTAGTCAGGTAGTTAGGACACATCCATAGTGATCTAGCCTTTGACTGTAACATATTTGTAATATTGGGAAATCATTCCAAGTTGTGCATTCTGTAAAAATAAAGTGTGGCAGGTAAATCAAAGGAAGTCCTTGTACCACTGAATTCAGCATTCAACAAACTTATCATTGAGTGCAATGCCAGTTTTGGCATGTAACCAATCAGGCATATCCAACAACTGTAACATCCACAGAGGTTCCCAGTAAACCACTATGCAGTGCACGTAACATGTCCTATGTGGACCACATAAAGGTATTCTGTCTCCTACATGATTTGGAGGGGAGGTGTATGGCTGCCATACATGGTGGGGTCTGACCCCAGTGTGGACCTCCTGCATATTCACAAAACTAGTAGCACCAGAATTACCTGTTCACCAGACCTACACCCTGCCTGTGGTATAAATGGGACATACTGGACAGAGAGATATATAACCCAGAGACTACACCCTATATGGAACAGGGCCCCCATCCATGTGCAGCAGAGGCCACCCTAATGCAAATCAAGTGCAAGTTACACAACTGGATAGGGAACATGACAATCATACCTGGTTTAGGATGACTGTCTCAAATGGACACAGGTAAACTGGAGATGGTTCATTTCCCATACCCCGGTCTGTAGATGTTTCAACACCCAAAAGCCTGCTTAACTTATCCAGAGTATCAGACCTTGTCATAGTTTAGGGAAGCATGGCTAGGCTTCAGGAAGCCCTTGTGTTTGTTAGCCTATTAAACACATATGAACCTATGTCCCTATGAACCTATAGTGTTTTGCTTTTCTGATGAAATTTTCATTGGTACTGACATACAGTCCAGTGCTCTGACATTGATGACTTGATTGCAGATGTGTAGGCATAGGTGTCTCCTACAGAATCCTGAAAGTGAATTGTAAACATTTCCATGAGAAACCTTTCATTGTATGACTACACAGCCATTACAACAGAATCCATGGTAATGTACACACATTATATGATTTCAAGCTCATTATAAATGGCAATGTACAGTATCTATAAATGATCAGTACAAGTAACATGTGAAAAGCACCAATGGATGATACACATATTAATGTAGATAGTCACCCTGTGCATCAGACTCAGATTTATTTCCCTGCATCCATGAGAAAGATGACAGGGATGTGGCACAGGTGTCATCACTTGCCCAGGGTGTTGTGTGGGGGTGCAGGAGGCCTAGACTGACCAAATCAGTTGGCAAGCATGTGTGTGTAAGGAAAGGAAGCAGGCAAGTTGGACCATGGAAATGTGGTGTGTCTGTAGGTGACCTGAATTTGAAAGTGGTGTGTGAGATTGTGCGTGAATACAGCCAAGCTCAGTGCTAGCCCTATGTGTCTGTATGTTGGACAGCTGTGAGGCATGCATGGTAGAACTGACAGTTCATTGTCTCCATCCCTGAATCTGTGAACTGACTTTGACAGGAGTTGCATTGGTACCTCCAGGCCTAAGGTCAGATGCTGTAGTACTACCTGAGGGCGACTGCTGCCTGCTGAGAATGTGTCCTCCACGGGAATGCCCAGGGCTACAAGCCCATGGACTGCCACATCTTGGTGTAGACAGCACACTCCCCTCTAAAGAACTGCATGTACTGCCACTACGGGAACATATTCTACATAGACACATTGCCTCTCAGCTGATGGAATTTCTGACCTATGTCCATGAGGCCGATGCTCAACTCCAACCAGACATTCTATCACAGACAACACCATGCATTCCAAGACAGATAGTGTGCCATCTGTCTCAGATCAATGTCATAACACTGCTTCAATCAACCATTCCAGGGTATCAGAAAAATGGTGGGGGCAGTCACAGATGTCAGACTGCACTGTATCAGCAACCCTGAGCATTCTGTGGCCATTCTTTTCAGAATGTGCCTCTGCCTTCATAACCTGTGCCTCCATGAAAGCCCTAAACTTATGTTGAGTGACATGTGATTAAACACCTGCAACAGGTGATGGAGGGACAGCAGGCCTCTTACGAACACCCTTTTAAATCCATTTGTGTGGAACCTTGCCAACTGATTGGCTATGGCCAGTGTTGACACTCATTGCAGCCACAGTAGCCACACTGCTCTGTTCAATGTCCCCGCCCTCTGACTGTTCAATATCTGTGACCACAGGGGACTGGATATGCATAGACATGCTGGCTGTGTACTGTGGTAATGAGGGTGAATGAAGGATGTCAACCTCTGTGTCAGATTCAGCCCCTGAAACCCCCAGCTGTGCCTCACTTTGGCCACCATCATCATCAGAGTCTGCAGAGACACTGACATCAAGTTGTGAAGAGGACAGAGACCAGCCCCTTGGTGACCTGTGAGAAAAAGAAAAAAGCATTACATTAATACCTGCGCTACTAAACTCTGCATTACTGTGTTGCAATATATGTTAAGTCGTATACACTGCTGTGACTTTTACAGACTTGTCTAAACCCCACCCTCTTATAGTAGGACATGAGGTCATTATTGTCTAACCCAAATCTGTAGTTATCAGCAAATAAAAGCTCTTTAAACAAGAATCTCATTATCAAGACCTGAATAATGTACACCATGGACATTTGGAAAAACTGTCACAGTTGACACATATGGCAATTTGCAATGTCCTGACAATACTGCCAAATCTATCACTGTGTTCACACCTACAGGGCATAGGTATGAGTCTAAACTGCATACAGTCAGAATCTATCTGTACAGTTGGCAATCATGCAAACAGCACATCAATCCAGACAGCAGGCCTGGTATGACAGTTTAGCAAATACATTTCACTAAATATACATCTCTAACAAAACAGCATTGTGCTTACCAGGAGCAAGACCATGATCTCATCCACTTCCTGACAGTCCTGAAAAGATATGAGGGAGTGGTAATGTAAACAACACTTCATGTTACAGTATAACAGGGTAATACATCAAAATATCACACATTTACAGTAGCTACTATGTTAGCTGGTATATTGGTCACAATTTGAACATGAGACTCAAACTGCAGCTAACCCCTTCACCCCCATTAAAAAAAAACTGACACCAAAGTAACTATATGTACACCCTGACACACTGAAAACTACAGTATTCCAATGATCATCCAACTAAACATACCTGGATCTTGTCTTGTGTGGAAATGGTGGCACCCACATCCACAACATACTGTTGATGAATGCCTCGGAGTTGTCGGGCGTTCCTAGGTTCACCGGGAATTCCTCGGTGGTCAACAATGGTTGTTCAGCAGCAGGCCCTCCACCAGTGACACCATGATCCCTGACCACATCCACTGCTGTTCTGCTCTGGTGACCAAGTGAATTCACATTGCAGACCAGGTCAACCCACAATGCCGCCTGCTCCTGTTTGTTAGCCCTCCTGCTGGACAATAGCACTTGATAATTTTGGTACAAGACCTCCACAATGATATAATTTTATGGCTCTGTGATGAGGATGCATAGTTCCTGAAATACAACAAAATGAGAACACAGATCAGGATCAGATATGTGGGAGTGCAGTAGGTTGAGATACAGCAATATAAGATTGCTATCAGTATTCACTGCTTGGTTACATATCTAACATTCAGCTCTGTGCCCAACATATAAAAGGTGTGTCCACAAGTAGGAGGATAACAATCATCAACATAATATTCATGTTTGTGCTATGACAGATACTGATGCATGATCAGACAGCCAACACAGGAGTCCATTGTAGTGTGCTCCATAGAGGTAACCCCCATCTATACAAACTACAGTGCTAAACAAATAGCAGTGCACTATTAAAACTATTATGAAAGAGGGTATCCAGGGCACCTGTGTACCTCTTTAACACAAAGCATTATATCCTTGCTGAACTCTAGTTCCTCTGTAGGTGTAACACATCTGGAGATCAATGACATGCCATCCGTACAGTTGTAAGAAAGGCTTACTGACTTAATCTCATTCCCCCTAAGTATATTTCACCATATGCATCATGTTGGAACCAAAATGGTTACATACCTGTGTAACACCAGGGAAAAACTGCCAGTACAGCTATCTGGAATTTTGTAAATAATCATATGTCATTAGTGAATATTAATATTAGTCATATGCTTGTCTAACAAATGTAAGAGAGCTATATGTTATGTGTATATTAAACTACTGGTACAGAAGTATGTGTTGAACTGTATGTTATGTACTGAGCTTCAAGAATGTAACCACAGTGCACCCTACTGGAAAAGAACAGAAATGTATATAAACTATAGATCTGTACAAATGGATGTTTTTTTTAGTAGATGCTGGAACATACAGAGTTAACTTGCAAACGCTCAAGAAAATAAGTTGAAATTGTTTACGATTGTGTTATCTCCCAGATTCAGCAAGGAGACAGGATGTCTAGAGTTAGAAGTTTCTTTCTATTGTCTTGAAAGAGAAATAATTACTAGGTTTGTAAAGTGTTTTTATTGCTTTGTGACTTCCTGGCAGCAGTACAGTTCTGAGAGATATGTGTTTTTCACATAGAGGTGTTAAATTATGTTAAATATCTAGTCAACCTGGGAACTGAAGGCAGGTGGCAAAGAGTGATGTCATCCAGCTGACACAGTAGTAATGTTTGATAGGAATTTAAGAACTCTCTCAGAGACAGAGATTGGAATTTTGTATTTGTCTTTGGACCTGGAAACATTCAGCACTTCTGCATCTGCCTTGCTAATAGTAAGTAACTGGAATATAGTAAAGATTAGTTTAGATGTTTTCTGTATTTATGTGAGACTGTCCTGCAATGTTGTTTTAAAATAGTGCATGTGATTCTGAACTCTGTAATCACTGTGTTGAGTTATTGAGTATTGCCTTGTTCTTTTATTATTTATTATTAAATATATATAAACCTTTTAACTGTGGCTGGTTTGTTTAGAGATATGTAAGCTATTAGAGTACTTGCATATGTATAAGGTGACACTGTATATGCCACTCCAATAGCCCTAGTCTTGGTCACACTTACCATTTGGATAATCGTAATGATACTATATAGGCCACTCCATTAGCCCTAGTCTTGGTCACACTTACCATTTGGATAATAGTAACTTTACACAGTAGGCTTGGTCAACCTTTGTAAGGGCCTTAAAGTAGCTGATAAAGACCTGGTTGGTGGCAGAGATAACTACCTTATAGTCTGGGCAGAAGGGGGGTATAGCTAGCAAACTTGTGCCAGCCTTTCCCAGGAGTATCTGTGTGTTTGTATGTTGTGTATGTGTATGTCAGCTACTTGGGCAGGGGCACGAAGCACTGGTTGGACAGAGAAGGTGCTGAAGGTTTTGGCTTGACCACTCAGCTGAGATCTTAACCCTATAACTGTGTCATTGGGGAGTCTGATTTGGGGATCTTGAGAAAGAGGGAGAAACCATCCCCAGACTGACTGTGATCCCTAGCTAGAAGTTTGGCTTAAACAATTCTTATTAGCAGTTTATCGTGTCTGAACCAATCTGTGGATGGGTAATGCTAACTGGAGCATACACAACTGACTTGTAGTGTAATCAGGTAATCCCCTGAAATTTTTAAGGGAGATATAAGGCTTTAATGTGGAATCCACCCCCTTTCTCATATGATGGCATGAAAATGCTGGGAACAAATACTATGTCAGTACAGTGAGGATGTTTGTAGTAGATACTTATTACATACATTTATGTGTGTGCTACAGGCTGCAGCTGCTGCTACAGGTAGTAAGCATGGTGAAAGTGGTTGCAGAATGTGGAGGACAACAACACTTATGAGTAAATCTGTGACCACTGGCAGCCATGGTGTACTGCCAGATCCTGACTAGGGTAATCCATCCTACAGGATACTGAGGTATGTCTTTCAGGTAAGTATGTTAGCTAATGTATAATTAACAGTGTAAAAGGCAACATGTTTGTTGTGTCCTTGAACAATCTAGGGGTAAATTTACCATTATGTCAAACATTTGGATAACTGCCAAGGCATGAGTTATGGTATGATACTTGTCTAGCACATGTGGGTTGGCAGTCTTTGTTACTATCAGGACCTCTATATGTGTATGTTAGTTCTGCAGCTGTATTTACATGTAATATCAGTTGCAACTGATTGTGTAGTGCAGTCTGATACTACTGGGCCTCCTTTGTATTACATATGTTAAAAATCCTTTCTGAATGTATATTAATGCATGACCTGACAATCTATGTACTTTCCAGTGTTGCTATTGGAATATGTCAAATGTGTTTTTATCTGCAGACCTATGACATCCATCATTAAACAGCAGATCCTCCATCTGATATGCATTGGGTGGATAAATAGTTGATGACACAGTCATGCATTGCAGAATTCACAATGGTGATGTACAAATACATGTATTTTAAATGTTACACACCACTGGATTTGAACCCAGGACCTTGCACATTAGAAATGTAATGTTTTCAAAGCATTTAACAGACTGAAGTACTAAGTCAGTGTTACAGCATGTCTATTTTTCAATATGTAATTGCACACTTACAGGCTGTTACACGTCTCACTTACATCCATTATTATGTGCATGGCTTTATAGGGAAATATTTTCCCCTCAGAGTCCCAGTTAAACAACTATTTTGCCATTAATGTTTTAGCAAGTGTATTTGTAAATGTTGCAGATAGAAGTGCACATTTACTGGCTGTTAGATACCTCATTTACATCCATTATTCTGTGTCTGGATTTCTCCTTGTGTATACCTGTACAAGACCCCAAGTTACACTCCCATTTTTTTCATAACTCTTAAATTTGCATGACATGGCATGATGCACAGCCCTACTTAAACAGGCTTAATGATGGTAACTTGGCAATTGGTATGTTTTGATAAAACCACCTGTGCTAATTAGCAGTTGTGTGGCTTGGTGTGTTAATGAACTGCTCCACACATGCGATGGTCCTGGGTTCAAAATAGGGCATGGGGTATAATGTGATTATTATTATTTCACACACGTACATCAATATAGCTCCATTTAACTGAGCTTAGTGGAGATAGGACAGTGGTGAAATAGGGTGCAAGCAGGGAGAAAAACATAGTGAAAGGCAGGGAGGTATGTGCAGGAAGGGTGTAGGAAAGAACCATAGTTATCCATTTCTTGTACAGCAACAACCATGCACTTTCACAGGTTTTAGATGAATTTGGACTGTGACCCCTAGACAGAGTGGTGAGGACAACATAAGTGGATTGTCAAGCCAATTGGACCAAATTAAGTGTGTCCAGTTCACATGTGTGAAATGGAGAGCTATGTATGAGACAATATTTTTTGGGATGGACAGGTGCCATTTTTTAAGGTGAGAGTGCAATGGTGGGGAAGGGACATAGGTACATGTGGGGCAGGTAAGTTGGGAAGGTAAGGAAGCTTTTGCAGACAGACAAGACAGACAAGATAGCAGACAGGGTTGGTGTGGGACACAAGGGGAGTAAACACCTTGGTTGGGGAGGGTGTTGTGGAATACAAGTCCCATGGATGTCAGACACAGCAGCAGCAGAGTGACTCACGTCCTCACCCATGGGACTGTCAGCACTGTACCATCATTGCTCCTGTGGAGGCAGTGGTTGATGCTGGCACCTGGGATGAGGCTGCTCCACCAGGATGAACAGTATGCTCTCCATCTGTGTTTGGTGTGCACCAAGAGTTTAACACATTAGCCCACACACCATTCCTGGCAGTTCCTCATGAGTGACAAAAGCACCCCTTCACTTCCGCTCCCAGAGGGGGCCACAAACCCAGCTTGTGTGACAGAACTACTCGATGGACCAGGTAATGCAGGGG
This sequence comes from Protopterus annectens, assembly GCF_019279795.1. NCBI lineage: Eukaryota > Metazoa > Chordata > Ceratodontiformes > Protopteridae > Protopterus > Protopterus annectens. The sequence goes on along the minus strand of NC_056726.1, from coordinate 1,704,962,541 downwards.
CAGCAGAGGCTGGGCCCCAGTGCCATGGCCAGAGGAGGCAAGGTAGGTTTATCACCTGGAACTGGCCTACGTTGTCAGACTGTAGTAAATTAAATATAAACATAATGTAAAAATAAACATAACTGAAGAAATGTTAGTATTAACATAATTGAATATAAAAACAATTAATTGAAAGAAATACATGGGAATATAATGAGGAACACAAGAATAAAGAAAATTACAACATATTAACAGCAAAGCAATATGAAATTATACATAAGGCCAAGATAAGAGGTGATCACAAATAATATATTAATATCATATCATAATAAATATAAATTAATAAATTAAAGAAGAGAAGGGGTGGGGTGAGAGTGAAAAATAAACAATTATTAATTTCACAGGTAATATTACTACACAGTGTACTACTACATACATCTACATATCTAAGATGACAGTTGTGAGTACAATGATTGCAAATTTTGAATAGATGACGTTACATATACATAGCTCTCAAACTGTTAGACTGAGACATCATAGGCAAGGCTTTACCAAATGGTGGCACAAAGACACAACTACGGGGAACATTGATATCCTCATACATTGGTAGCAAGGTCTTCTGCTAACAGATTTGCCAATAAATTGCAGTTCAAGAATGTCATGTGTCTGCTAATCAAGGGCCATACATATGGGGCAGTAGTGATTACATTCTGCAAAAATCATAACATTTGAGAGGTATGTTCATGTACACTAATTACATTAGGCAGTTGCTCATTTGTCAGTTGACTGTCATGGGAGTCAAACCAACAATCAGTGATTACAACACTAATGTGCACTTTATTTGAATATAATGAATTCTCAAAACACCATCTCCATTAAGACTTTTATTACAACATTTCATGTGAAATCATACATTTACACACATGCATAACTGTGTGTGTTAGACTGGAATCCAAATGCAATGACTACATGAATAATGATCAGTTTATTTGAAGACATTACTTATCAAAGCACCATCTCCCTTTACACTGTTATGATTAACGTCACATGGAACTGCACTTACACACATGTATGGCTGTGTTGGACATCTGTTAACCTAACCATATACCCCATTCATTTGGTGGCTGCCATCTACAACATATTTCAGGGAATTTACCAGAACAGAAGCTTGACACTTAATCTGGATATATTTATTTGAGAAATTTGTTACTGCCTTATTTAATAACTAATATGAGACAATTGACTGGTGTTGGATTAGAACACACGTGCAGTGAAGTCAGGGCAAATGCACGCTTCTTTGAAAAGATTACTTATCAACGAACTATCTCTTTTTTAACTTTTTTGATAATGTTTTTTAACATCTGGTATTTAGACACATGTATAGCTGTCCAGGGCTTTAATTAAGTTACCCATATACCATATTCAATGACTGACTGGAATATACAGCACTTATTTTAGAGAAAAAGAGTAGAACACAGGCTTGAACCTTACTGTAGGTATTGCACTACATTTTTTTCTGACATTTTTGCTGCATTCTTTATTGAGGTACATGCAATACTTGACTGGTGTCAGATTAGAATACACATGCATTGAAAATGGGAATAGTGTACACTTTATTCGAAAACTTTAGTTATAAAAGCACCAGCAACCTTTAAAATGTATTGATAAATATTGCCTCAACTCTGGCACGTAGACCATGGATAACTGTGTAGAATGTATGTTAAGTAACCCATATACACCTGTTCCTTTATTTAGTGCAACCTACAGCATATTTCAGGGAATGACCAGACCTGAACAGTGACTCTAAATCTGGGTAGACCCCAACATTAACTGATCTTTGTAAGCTATACCACACATTTCAGGTAGGCAGTGACACATTAATTACAATGTAGGATGTCTCGGGTATGTCATACCTGACTGTTAAGACAGCAGACTCTGTAAGTAATTTATTGCATTATTACATTACATTACAATTGCTAGAATTAGTATTATTCAACAACGCCTTTATGTTTGGCGGTAGTAATTATTTGCAGAAGTGGGGGGTTGCCATGGGCACCCCCTGCGCAAATACCTATGCCAACCTGGTAGTCCTATGGTGGGAAAAGCTATACCTCTTCACACATGAGAATTTCAGGTTCATCAAGTTATATAGGCGTTTCGTGGATGACGTCATAATAATATGGGAAGGTACTGAGGAGTCTTTTGAAACCTTCTTACAATATTTGAATACTACTAGCACGTTCCTACGTTTTACACAAGAGATTTCCAACCAAGAAATTCATTTTTTGGATGTTACTATTAGGTTTACTAAGGAGGGCACATTGGAATCCACCCTATATAGGAAACCTACTTGGAAGAATTCTATGCTGTGTAATGATAGCATGCACCCTCGACATACCTTTCAAGCTATAGTTAAGAGCCAATATACTAGAATTAAGAGATTGTGTAGTAATATGGATGAATTGAATAAAGAAGCACAGTACTTAGAGAAGTTATTTATTGACAGAGGATACAATTCTATTATGGTCAGTAATATTAAGTTTAAAATCTTGGGTGATACTATACCTATGAAAAAGGATAATATGGATATGAAATGTAGAAGAAATGACACAAGATTTTACAGGAAAGATGATGCCACTTGCAACCAAATAAGTTATATCACTACATACACTAGTGACATTAGAAAGATCCAGCAAGTTATACATAACAACTGGCACATCTTAACTATAGACCCCTGTACCAAGAAATTTGTAAGTGTCCCTCCTTTATCTATAAGAATAGTAGGAATCTGAAAAGAATTCTATGTGGAGATATGCATATCAAAATAGAGGGAGACAATACCTTGGTCTATAACATTAATACTAAGGATCCTGGCACTTATCCATGTTATAGCTGCAATAGGTGCAGATACATAACCAAGACACAGTGTTTCAAACATCCTAATATTAACTATGTTTTTAAACCAAATTTCCGAGCAAGCTGCAATACCAGAAACTTGATATATTTAGCCACCTGCAACAAATGTGAGGCCTTCTATGTGGGGCTAACAAAGAGAAGGTTGCAGGAACGCATATATAATCATCTTTATGATATACGTAAAGCTACAGACAATAATGCGTTGGCTAAACATATTATAGAATTCTCTACGCATTCTTTTTCTTTTAGAGTCCTACAAGTAGTGAAACAAAATGAAAGAGGGGGAGACAAAGAGAATCAGTTGGCATTAATGGAGCTCGAATGGATATTCCGTTTGGGAGCACACATTGAGCCGGGACTTAATACTCAGGTGTCCATTAAACCCCTCTTAATATCTAGGAAGTAAATATTAGGTTTTTACACCTATGATAGATTATATATGGTGTAATTCAGTTTTAATACATGTAAGCATTGTTCATTACTATTGCATATCTTTAGCTTTATTTACTAGAAAAGGTTTTTATACATATATATGTACATGAATAATACTTTATACTTGATTTATTTATTTTTTATCATTTTTCATTATTTGATTACATATGTATTTATTAATTTATTTATATATTACAATACATATATATATATACTTGCTCCTAGGATGAATTCAACATATAAAGCATTCAGTATAATTGTCAAAAAGTAGATATATCATGTCTCCTTTTGAATCCATATGACATTTATATGACATTTATTGATGAATTACATTATGTCATGTATAGATCTATAACACCACGCTTAACAACTATGGGCAAGTTTTATAATTCATATAGTGATTTTTATTTAAACATAATCAAGACTGGCTAATAGTATTTATTTGTACTTATTAGTGATGGATTGCATCCATATTTGATAAGTTTTGATAAGTAGAATTACACAAGAATTTTTTATAAACGTGTAAAATTATTAACTAGGTATGAAGGTTTTAGTTTATATTTATGTATATATTTTCATTTCATTTATTTAGTAGTTTAAAATAATGCTACAGATTTTTATATAAGAATATGCACATGTGTCTTTTGTAAATATAAAAGCATATAGTAGCTCAAGATTTGAGCTTACAAGTGCATTTAAATGGTTAAGTGTTTTTAATGTTTTCAGCATGATTTAAATGTTAATTGATTAATGAGCAGACTTTCCCACCTTGAGCGGTTGTATATAATCTCTACACAGGGTTAAGTGATTTATCTGATGAAGCGTGGATGGACCACGCGAAAGCGCTCATTTTTTACTTCCAATAAACCAGTTTGTTTGATTCCAAGAATTTCCTACGTGTTTTGTTCCTGTTATAGCAGCCTTTCGTGAATATTGGATGTTTCCTATGTGGTTTGGTACTGTACTTCATCTATACAGATTTCGCAGCTTTTTGGTATAGTACCATTCAGCAGGAACGCTGACTATCATTCACATTATGCATTAAGTTATTACTTTTATGTTTCCTACTTAACACACAATTGCCTTGTCCTGGCCAGGAGCCTTGCATAGGACTGGACATTGTGAGCCCTTTCATCTGCAGTTGTGGGAAGAAAAAAATCCCATTATGCATGCCAGTTTTGCACAGATTCAGGTTGTGAATTTCTAAACTACTGGCAAACATACTTACATATATGAGGGGTTTGCCCAGTCCTAGCCTCTTGGAGCCAGGTGTCCAAGGTTTCCCTCTTTCTCCGTGTCCGGTCAACGTAGTGGTGCAACACTGCTCACCAGTGTGGGGGATGTCTGTAACACTGACAAGTTCCCTAGCCAACTTATCCCAGGCCTCAGACTTGCACTCTGAGCCATGGTGATTGCCATACAACAGCTGGGATCTGCAGTTTTTCACTAGGAGTCTAACAAGCACTTTGGACTCCTGCACCCCCCACTTCTGTGCATGAAAGCACACTCCTTCTCCAGCAGCTCCAGCCATATCAGCAGCCAAGTTAGAACTCCAAAGAATGATGTGAAATCCCCACCTATCGGCCATTAAATAGACTGCATTTCCACCCTTACACGTCATACTGTAACTTTAAGCAGCCAAGAAGACAAGGAACAAACTGGTGAAATAGGCTTGCAACGAGGAAAAGACCCAAAGCACAATAATCCTTAACGCAAATTTATTATAAGCAGACAGCGTTTTCGCCACACTCAGTAGGTAGCTTCTTCAGAGGAAGTTAAAAAAGGAAAGGCGCCAAAACATTTAAATATATTAAGTGCCATTACATCACTTCCTTAGGATTATTGACAACTGTTTGGACATAATAAACAAATACTTATACAAATAATTTAAAAATGCGACTTTATAACAGTCGCTACAAATACAAAATCAATAAGTAAATATAACACCAAAATGTATCCAGGAATAAACATTCGACAATCAATTCGTGCTAAATGCACAAGTGCTTTATATATAGGCATAAAAATATGCACAAGTGAATAACCCATTGTAATGGGAATTTATAAAAATTTTTGTATATGTGGAAAACAATAATTAATGGTCTAAAAACCCTGCATATGTACAACTAAATAAATAAATACATATATTTAGTATAAATATGTATGTATCTCTCACAAATTCTGAAACATAAGATTAGTTAAAACCTATCAATAAAAACACCCATTCTAATAGTAAAGAAAGAACTTTAACAAGAAATAAAAATACAAATATAAATACATCCATGTTTATCTTAAATAAGATTTATATTTGAGAACTGGTGCTATATTGCAGCATTCATTAAGTCCTGGTGTGTTGAAAGCATCTAACCTAAGCTGCCACACCAATTCACAATTTTCTAATAGTAAAGGGGTTGGTCCACCTCTGATGGTAGTGGGTATGTGATCTATTCCCATAAATAGGAAACTGTGACCTGGATTAGTTTTAACATGTTTAGCTAACGCATTTTCGCATTTGTTATTCTTAATAGCATAACAATGCTGGTAAATGTGTTCTTTAAATTTCCTGTCGGTCTTTCCGACGTAGAAAGCTGGACAACGAACGCAAAATGTCACGTAGACGATGGATTTGGTATCACAATTAACCTTATATTTAATATCATATTTTCTTTGTCCTATACAAAAGGAACTACCTGTCTTTATGGCATTACACCAGTTACATAACCCACATGGGAATGAACCCCTAACTCTATTAAAAGATTTATTTCTTGAGCCCCTCTGCAATAATTCTTTAATGTTACTACCTCTTTTGTATACTATCTGCGGTTTTGCCCCAAGTTTTTCAATCAAAGGACTACTGGAAATGAAATGCCAATTCTTAATAATAATTCCTGCAATTGAACTAGAATCTAAATTAAATGTAGTAATAAAACTACTTGGGTAATGCAATGCATTCGTTTCAGCTATAGAAACAATAGAATCCTCAAGAAGAGCAGAAGTGGAAAAATCAGGAACATCCATCAACTTAGGAGTGTCAATTTGCTCACTGTCTAGTAATGGTTTATAAAAGCCTATTGTTCTTTTAAATTCAACCTCAGAGACCAGCTCATCAATTAAGTTATGGGGATATCCCCTATTAATGAACAACTCTTTCAAAAAAGCACATTCTAGTGTGAAATCGGTTAAATCGCTGCACATTCTTACTGCCCTCACTAATTGTCCTTTCACAATGGCCCTTTTCAATTTAAAAGGGTGGGAGCTAGTATAGTGTAGGAAAGAGTTGACATAAGTATCTTTCCTAAAAATAGTGGACGTAAGCCTATCAGTGCATGGATCTTTTTTTAGTCTAACATCGAGATAATCAATCTCTTCTGTAGCAAATCTATGTGTAAATTTTAAGAAGGAAGTTGTTCCATTAAGATAATCCAGAAATTATTGTGCCAAAGTGCTATCACCCCTGAAAAGGATAAAAACATCATCTAGTAACCGAGTGTAGTAACCTATTCTTCCTTTCCACACTGGATGGTTGAAAACAAAATGTTTTCCCCAGTGGGCCATGAAAATGTTTGCTACACTGGCCCCACAAGGGGACCCCATTGCAACCCCCTGTTTTTGAATGTAAAATTCATTTTCAAAGGTGAAAAAGTTAGAAGACAATACAATGTCTAATAACTCAATGATGTTGTCGATTTCTGCTCTAGGAGCCTCCAATTCAGCTAGAAGTAAACCCACCCATTCTATGGCTTCTTCATGGGGGATGGAGGTATACAAATCGACAACATCAATTGTGAGAAAGTTGAACGTATCTTCCCAACTGATATTGTTCATATTTAATAAAAAAGACCAAGAGTCTTTGCAAATGCTTGGGATCAACCTCAGGTATTTTGAGAGTACAAAATCAATATATTTGGCACTGGGATGAGATATCGAAGACCTCCCGTCAACAAGTGCTCTCATAGGTGGATCATGAAGGTTTTTATGAACCTTCGGTATCCCAAACATAACAGGGACTTTAGGGTGAATGATATCAATGTATTTAAACAAATCCAAGTCAATTCTCCCTTCAATAAAAAGGTCCTTGTAGTAACCTCTAAGTTTAATAACACAAACGTTCATCTCATTACGTGAGGAGGTTTCATAAGCTGGGGAATTAAGAACTGTAAGCATTCTTTCAACATATTCAGTTTGTTCGAAAATGACTAACCCACCCCCCTTATCAGGTTTAATGATTCTAACTGAAGAATCATGCAATCTATTGAGGGCCAACAGCTGCTCCTTTGTTATATTGAATTTGTTATTTATTGGAAAAAGTTCTTTGTCCATATGTCTAATATCAAGTTCGCAAGAACTTTCAAACATACGTAACACAACATGTAAAGGTGGGTTGAAAACACTAGGAAGTCTTAAATTGTTTGTTAAACTTCTTGTTGAATTATTGAACAGCAAGTTCAAATTCAATTTTCTCACATAACATTTTAAATCTATCAGAACCCTAGCTATATCACATCTCCTAGAGGGAACGAATGTATTGCCTAAAGCTAGAAGTTCAATAAGTTCTGGTTCCAGTTCTAAGGAGGAAAAATTATAAATTGAAAAATCACCCTGTTCATTTCGTAAAATGGTGGGGACACCGCTTATGATGGTACTTGTGAGCGGTGAGTTTATCTGTTCCGATTCTTGTTCCCTCTCTTGTATGTAGAATTGTTCCGATTGCCTAAAAAATCCTGATTAGGATTAGTATCCATGTTGGTTACATTGCCGTTACTAGGGAACCCACTAGGTGTCTCCTGGTTCCCATATTTGTTCCTATTCCTATTACTCCTCCTAGGAACATTTTCCCCTTCGGGGGTAGGTAACCCATCATTCACTATAGGCAAAATCGGAACAGCATCAACATTAATTTCAACAGAAGAATTGTTAGTACTTGAAGCATTATGATTATAAACAAGCTTTGGATAAGCCTTATCTTCTTGGTACGCCTGTCTATCTCTATAAAGTTTTTTGGACTTATTAGATTTAATTTTTACCAAATATGTATCTATACTTGAAAAAATATGAGCATGGTCAAATTTGAACTTAGAGAAATTAGAACCAAGCTTAATCTCTTCATCAAGTAGACAAACTTCCTTAGTCAATTTATCAATGTTAATAGTGTAATGTTTAATTAACAGTTCAATTAATTGAGCACCCTGCTTTTGGAAAAGCGCTCTTAGGTCAGTCAAAAAGTCTTTGTCAGTAATAAGGTTAGATGGTGAAAAATTACTTCTTAAACCTTTTGGAATTAAGTCTTCATTCAAACATTGCTTGAAATAAGCAACTTCAAGCTGCAGCTTCCTGAGTTTGAAAATTTTACTGTCCAATAGCTTTAATTTATCGACCATGGAAACAGAAGGATCGTCCAAAACATTTGAATTCGGCACCGGTGGGACATTTTGCAAAGGTTTAATGAAAATGAAAAAGTCACCTGCATTGTGAATCCAATCAGTTAATGATGGCCCGCCAATAAGTGCATCTTGTCCATTTAGTCCAATAGACCCAGTTAGAGAAGCTGTAAGTTCGTTGTTTTGAACATTAGTTATAGAAGCCGTTGCTACAGTGCCTCTAACCGGCTGCACCGCTGGAATGGTGCTCTGTGAGTCAGTCTGAACAAATTCAGTTCTAGGTAAGGCGGAGACACAATTTGGTGGGTTGGGAAGAAAATTTGAACAGTTCCTTTCAATACAGTCCAACCGTGTATTAAGCGAGTCTAATCTCTGTGAGACCACTAAAAGTAGTGAAGAAATGTCCGAGTTGTCAGGAGAGTTAGTCCCAAAAATATTCGGGCTTGTAGGGCTCAACACTCGTTCTGAAGCCATGTGCAAACTTTAGGCAGCCAAGAAGACAAGGAACCAACTGGTGAAATAGGCTTGCAACGAGGAAAAGACCCAAAGCACAATAATCCTTAACGCAAATTTATTATAAGCAGACAGCGTTTTCGCCACACTCAGTAGGTAGCTTCTTCAGAGGAAGTTAAAAAAGGAAAGGCGCCAAAACATTTAAATATATTAAGTGCCATTACATCACTTCCTTAGGATTATTGACAACTGTTTGGACATAATAAACAAATACTTATACAAATAATTTAAAAATGCGACTTTATAACAGTCGCTACAAATACAAAATCAATAAGTAAATATAATACCAAAATGTATCCAGGAACACACAACACAATTGCCTCGTCCTGGGCCAGGAGCCTTGCATAGCACTGGACATTGTGAGCCCTTTCATCTGCAGTTGTGGGAAGAAAAAAATCCCATTATGCATGCCAGTTTTGCACAGATTCAGGTTGTGAATTTCTAAATTACTGGCAAACATACTTACATATCTGTGGGGTTTGCCCATTCCTAGCCTCTTGGACCCAGGTGTCCAAGGTTTCCCTCTTTCTCCGTGTCAGGTCAATGTAGTGGTGCAACACTGCTCACTAGTGTGGGGGATGTCTGTAGCACTGTCAAGTTCCCTAGCCAACTTATCCCAGGCCTCAGACCTGCACTCTGAGCCACAGTGATTGCCATACAGCAGCTGGGGTCTGCAGTTTTTCACCAGGAGTCTAACAAGCACTTCGGACTCCTGCACCCCCCACTTCTGTGCATGAAAGCACACTCCTTCTCCAGCAGCTCCAGCCATATCAGCAGCCAAGTTAGAACTCCAAAGAATAATGTGAAATTCCCACTTATTGGCCATTAAATAGACTGCATTGCCACCCTTACATGTCATACTGTAACTTAAGAAAAAGCACTGCTTCGCTTAGCATCGTGCAAGCTCGTACAAAATGTTTACATGCCATTGACTATCCTTAAGCACTGCTTAGCATTGCACAGCCTTTACAAACAATTCATATATTTAATTTTAAAGTGCAGAGATGTTTCAGTTACCTGACACATTTTCATTGCAATAAATGTAAAAAGTATGACTGCTCAGGACTCAGACCAGGGACCTACTACACTATAGGTCATGACTAAACCTATCTAGCCACCTGGATAGTGAAGTGAACTTGTATATCTTCACATATACCACACAGGTGCCTGTAAGTGTAGTGCAGCTTCGCAGGGAAGGTTTGCATGTTGCTAAGCACTGCAGAATGACATCAATTGAATATATCCATTTTCTATTCTTAGATGACTAGTGGATATCTACTGTATCTGTCAACAAAGCTAAGCAAAGTGATAAGCAACGTGCCACATCACGCAAAAAAGCTCATGATAAAAATAAAATATAAAACATAAATACATCTGGTTTCTATTTTTAGATGTCTAGTGGACCGGTTTCTATTTTTAGATGTCTAGTGGATGTCTACTGTATATGTGAGCAAAGGTAAGCATAGCTAAGCAATGTGCCACAATGTACAAGCAAGCACATAAACATAAAAAAATGCTGATATTGTGATTTAATAAAGTTAAATCCATTGTACACCTTTTGGCCCAGGTCTACGGGCCAAAAGGTATTGTGATGTGCTTACCAACAGTCCAGAGGTTTTCTGGACAGTCCACAGGCATGGCACAGCCTCTATACGGTTGCTTAGACAGATTCAAAATCTGTGTTACTGTGCTCTCTCGGAAGTGAGCCATAATTAATATGTATGGTATTCCACCAAGGAGGAACCATGGCCATGTACAGGGATACATTCCATGTAGGCTTTTCATGGAGCCTACAACGATTTTATTGAATCCTGGGGATAATCTGATTCTGTTCTGTGTTCTCCTGTGCTATAAGTTCAAGTACTCTTATCCCAAATTCTCATCTGTCCATATTTTATAATATCAAGCACTTTTTAAACATCATTGTCTTTCTTTTAGACATCTTAGACTGAAATTAAAGTCACATACCACAATTACTTCCATGTTTATGGCAACATACTGAATTAAATTCTTGAACATATCTTCTCTCTCTCTTTTTATCACATATGCATAAATTGCAATAACTCTTAAAATCTGTTCTTTCCATTTTATATCAAGAATAGTAGTTCTACCCATTATAGCATAAGTAATGTCTAGAAATTGTATTGTCTCTTTATACAAAATCACTATCCTAAAACAAGCCTCTTTAGTAAATTCCAAATTACATTATTTCCCCACCATGTTTCAGTTTGATATCTTTCTTGTTTAGTGAAGAATTTACAATCTTCCAAAATAATAATGTCACTGTCTTGTTGTTTGCACACTTCAGTACTACCTGTTCTTGTTATTAAAGTTTCAAACTACAAACATTTATAAAAGATTTTGCAGGTCACAATGTCTTATTTGTTTATTTTTACCTTTTTATTTTCTTTTTTCTTATCCCTTCCTTTTCTTTTTATATTTCTTATGACTTTCTGTAATTTTCCTTTTTTTTCTTCTGAGCCCTTTTACCAACAAAACTTCTTTTTTGTTTCACTAAATTCCATTTCATGTTTTCAGTATCACTTACATCTGAAACTTTTTCTCTTGTTATTTTTTTATTTCTTTATTATTGGATTCTTATTTATCTTGTTCACCTTCTAGAATATTTACCTGCACTAGTTCTACTTGAGTGTCTACAACTTCAGATTCTATATCTTCATAGTTATCAGCTTGATTTTGATCTGCTTGTATATCTACTATTTCTGACTCTATCTCTTAAAACTATATTCCTAGATCTCCTAATTTTTTACATTTCTAACATCTTAACTCACAGTTCTTCATATCACGTCCAATGTTTCCACATATAAAACATTGTCCCCAGGATTCAATAAACTATGTGTAGTCTCCGTGTAGAGGTTACACAGAGTGAATCCATGTACACAGTCACAATGTGCTCTCAGCAGCAAGCAATGCATATTAATGATGCACAGCATGTCTAAGTAAGGTTTTGTCATGCGTTCAAGTATTGCTGGCTGCAAAACCTTGTAGAACAACACGGATATTGAATCCATGTACAGAAGGGCACCGACCATCCTCCCCATACATCTCAACCTCTTAGAGCAAGAAATCTGTACAAAGCCAATAGATAAAGTGGGGTAAAGGCTGAAAAATAGGGACATATTTTTCAAATAAATCTAGAAAGTTGATCAGATCAAATGTTATGCATTAGCATGCCTTTTCTGAAGAATAAGAAGTCTGAAACAAAAATGTCTGTCATTATTTAGTGACTCTCATCCCAAATGAGTTTTAAGGAAAAAAAACACAAATCTTATGAGGAACACATCAAAAATATCAGCCAAAATTCTGGATATTCTGAAAAAAATCTGTACAGTTGAGAGGTGTGTCCCTGCACAGAAATGAACAGTAATCACTGTTAGACGTGCAGATCAATGTGGCCAAAGCCATAATTAATGTTGTGCAAAAATGCAGGAACTAGTTATATTTGTATTCTTTGGTCTTTTTTCCATGTTTGGGCAGACAACATGCCGCATCGTTTGGCTATACTTTCCTCGTTTTTACAACTGGACTACCCATGAACCCAGACATCCAAAAATAGAAAGTGGATGCTTTCAACTGCCACTGTTGAGCAATGTTGGGCATCATGCAAACCCAGTATGTGGGGCTGTGCTGCATCATATCATCAAGTTTACAGTGAATACTAAAATATGTGATCTCATTTAAATAATTCTGTGGTGACATGTATTGTGTGTTGGACTGGAGTGGACATGGTCCTGGCTTCTAATCCAGGGTACCCAAACTCTGCTTATACTGTTAAGACATTGCAGCTTATACATATAAAGTGGTACCCTAATGTAATAACCATGGGATTGCATTTTTTGAAAATTATTTTATGATACACTTGAAAAAGGTGAGCACCACTTAGCATCGCACAAACCAATAAATTTTGTTTACTGTGTCAGTGTGATGGTAAGTGGTGTGCAGCTTTTTCAAATGTAAAAAAATGCAGATAGTGAGCACTCTCAGTAAGTGCAACTGGCGGGAAAACATGATATTTAAATGTGAATTGGCGGGAATGGCACATTAGGCATTAAACTTGACCTTGTGCAGATATGTCAGGTGTTGGAGAGGGTGTGCAGTTCAGGGCCCGGTGCTGAGGTGTTCAAGAGACCAAGCTCTTTATTGGGCTCCTGGTTAAGGATCATGGGCCCCACCTAATACAGGAAAACTATACTGACTCACAATACAAATCCAAAGCCTGGTCTAGTATGGCAAGGGCTCTGTCCAGTGCGACCAGTATCCCAGGCACTGGTGAAGAATGTCATCTCCATTTTGATGACCTCTGTCAGAGGAAACGGGATACCCTTGATTGTTGGACGAGGGAGTGTCAAGCAGGGAGTACCCCAGAGATGTGTATATATGAATTTCATTTAGTACTGGTAAATATTCAAGCTGAATATGGTAAAAACTGGTATTCATGATGTTTTTTTTTTTTTCCTGTCTCCACAGCCACAGAAGAGATGGCCTCAAATGTGAGGTTCCATGCAAGGTGATTGGCCAGGATGCGAGAAGCATGTGGTAGGTATGCATAATTATATAAAGTACTGTTATTGCAGCCTTAACAGTTAACAATAGATTATTTGTTATATCATATAGTTGTATGAAATTGAGAATGTATATCTGCACTGTAAAAGCAAATATGCATGCATTACTCTGTAGCATAGCTTTCAGCTGTACTTAATCTTTGCTGAATATTTATATTTAGGAATCATTATTTTGGTCTGCTCAATGTAAGATTTACGGTTGCCTGGCAATTAATTGATATTGACGTCAATAAATAATGAGTGTCAAAATGTATGTTAACACAAATCCTATGCAACTATAACCCTAACTCTTCCTCTCAGGAAAAAGATACCCTCCTGAATAAACACTTTATCGCTTCCATCCAAAATCTGGTAACCTCTAAGCCAAACTCTACTTCGACACCCACCTCTCCAAGTCCTACTAACACAACTTTGTTTTCTTTTGAGCCAGTTCCCATTACTTACATCAAATCTCTACTACTCAAGCTAAAACCTTGCTCTCCTTCCACTGACAATCTATCTCCTACATTCCTCAAACCTGCTGCTGACTCAATTGCCTATCCTGTATCTATACTAATTAATCAATCTATTCTGGAATCAGCTGTCCCCACCCTTTGGAAATCTTTCTTCACTATCCCTCTTCATAAAGGTGGAAACTCCACTGACCCCTCAAACTACCGACCCATTGTCATTCTGTCCCCCCTCTCCAAGATATTAGAAAAATGTATTCACTCACAGCTTCTCAATTACCTCTTCACACACCACTTACTTACCTCTACCCAACATGGATTTCGTCCTCACCACAGCACCACCACTGCCCTCCTCTCCTTCACTCATATCATTGCAGAGGCCCTAGACAACAATAAACTAATTTCCTGTCTCTTCCTAGATCTCTCCAAAGCCTTCAATACTGTCTCTCATCCTCTACTACTATCCAAATTCGCAAATCTCCACCTATCCCCCTCCACACTTGCCTGGTTTAATAGTTACCTATCTGGCAGGGAACAATCTGTCAAATGGCTCTCATCCTCCTCACCTTTCCTTCCCATCTCCACTGGTGTTCCCCAAGGCTCCATCTTGGGACCCCTTTTGTTTAACATCTTCACCAATGATCTTTACACCTTATGCAAAGAATCCTCCTTTATTCAGTATGCCGACGACTCCACACTTATATCCATCTCAAATAACATTCCTGAACTACACTCCCTGACCCAACAGGCCCTACTATCCACTGAACAATGGCTCTCTCACAACCTATTGCTCCTAAATCCCAAAAAGACTAAACTCCTACTTTTCCTTCCCCGTTCTCTTTCTCATCACAAAACCTCCTTTTTTATTACATCTTCTAACAATACAAACATCCAACCTGACACCCACACAAAACTCCTAGGGGTCATTATCGATGACGAACTCAAGTTCAACCTACACATACTCCAATGTATATAAAAAAAAAAAAACAGAAACTAGGTCTGCTATATCAGAACAAAAAAATCCTAACCCCTGAATCTAGACTTATCCTGGGCCAGGCACTCCTCCTCCCCTCCCTCTTATATGCCACTCCAGCTCTTATCAATATCCAGGCCTCCACTCTAACCAAACTGCAACAGACTTACCATAAAATAGCTAGATTCATTACTAACTCCCCATACAACTCACACCACTGCATTTCTTTAAACTCTCTTCAATGGCTTGGACTTCCCCAGTTTCTGCTATCTTATCAATTTCATATGCTACACTCTATTCTTTATAAACCCTCCTTCTGTCCATCTCTATCTTCCTTAGTCTCCATCTACATCCCATCTCAGACCCTCCGTACTTCTAACCAACAATTACTTGATATCTACCACCCAAAAAGGTCAGTAGGCAAACTACTCTACAAACACTCCCTTGCCCATGCTTGGAACAAACTTCCCCTTGACTTACGTTCAATCTCCCACACCTCACACTTTAAAAATGAACTAAAAGCTTATTTTCTCAATTTCAGAACCTGCCCTTGCCATGACCCTACCTAGTCTTCCTTCCCTTTATGTACCCTCAAAAGGACCATACTTAGCACCTCATTACACCTCTCTCTCCAATGTGTCTACTATGCATTTGTACAATTTTATACAAACAAAAAATGTTTTTGTTGACCTATTGAACTATATCAATGTAAAATTGTTACTTAGCTTCTTTTTAATGCAACTTTAACTTTATGCATGGAACCCAACATATGTGAATCGTTTTGCTATAACTGCTATTAAATCAATATTGTTTAAAATTGTACTTGTTTTAAAATGTATTACTGGAGCTTTTCTCCTCGGGTCTCCACTGAAAATGGGCCACAGGCCCAGTTGGACAAACCCAGTTAACAAATGTCAATTAAAAATAAATAAATAAATAAATAAACTATCCATGTGTGTAAGAGCAATATTTGAAATATGTTCCTAGTTATGGGTCATTGTACACCTATTACTTTATGATCTGTCAGGATATCCTGCTCTAAAAGGTTGAGAAGTATGGTCTGTAGCACAAAGCAACAGTTGCACATTCTCAGATAACAGCGAACATGAATCTATAAAGTGTAAAAGGAAAGAGTGCTAGCATTATATTCTAAAGGAAAGTGCAGTATTGCAGTAGTCACTGCTTTTGGGTTCAAATACTACACTCCCCAACTATAACAGCTGTTTACAATACTGTTTTAGGTTGTCATCAATAAACATTACAGTGCTGTTATGTAATAATTATAGCATGTAAAGTGTAGATCTTTATACCTGCAACTTGAATGGCCTGCTGTCAAGTGTAATCACTGTACATGGAACATGCATATGTGCAATGCAGTATATGCAGCCATGAATGATTACTGGATGCAATATGATCTGTACTATAGTGTGTATGTATTAGGACCAGGGTAGTATTCAAAGTAATAAAGAAATGTATTAGCAGCTGGTATTGTTAAAAGTGAAATGTAACAGAGCAGAATAAATTAATTTTTAATTTATTTATTTATTTATTTATTTGATCCACTGGAAGTCCACTTTGATAAGGGAAGAAAACTGGGCTGGCCCGGGAAAGCTGCAAAAAAACACACCACAAAAAACAAACAAACACATACAAAAAACAAACACACTAAAACAAAAACATTCTAAAACATAACACAAACACAAATGAAATACACTAATAACAATTAATACAGAATAAAAATATATATTTGGGCACTATATGAAAAGAAAAGAAAAGTGCAGGGAAAAAAAAGATAATAGAAGAATAGAGGAAAATATAAGATGGATGCAAATGCAAAAAGAAGAGGGAAAAGGAGAAAAAAAGAAAGAAAGAAGAAAAAGAAAAGAAGAGATAGAACAAGTAAGAAATTTTTTTTTTTTTCAGAAGGGACAGAAGAAAAAAAAAAATAGAAAAAATTTAAAAAGAAGCATAGCACTTAAAGGAAAAGGAAAGAGGTTTATTCAGGGAGGAAGAGAGGGAGGAAGAAAGAAGAGGGGAGCTAGAGAGAGAGTCAGAAGAAGGGGGGGGGGGGGGTGGGATGGAACTAGGATAGATAAGAGATAGGAGTAGTAGGAAATTACATTTTTTTTTTTTTTGGAAAAAGAAAGAGAAGAAGAGATTTAAAGTTCATAGTTTGTAGTAGCTCTTCTAGAAGGAAGGAAGTGGTTTTTTTTTTTTGCTGTAGTAAAGTTAGTAATGTTTTCTTTCTTTATTTCACCCCTTCCCTTCTCTTCTTTTTTATTTTTTATGACTTTTTTATTTTTTATTATTATATTTTGTTGTTGCTATTTTTATTATTATTATTATTATTATTATTATTATTATTATTATTATTATTATTATTATTATTATTATATAATCATATTTATTGTTATTATATTACTTTTTATTACTTCTTATGTTTGGTTATTATGTGTAATTTTATATTGCTTTTTTGTTAAAAACATCTTCATTTTTATTATTTATCATTGTGTTTATACTGGCCTCATTGTTATTTAAAACATTTTATAATAATTTGTTTTTTACCTGTTTTATTTTATTATCATCATTTATTTTGTTCTATGTTTTATTTCATTATTGTTTTTAACTTTATGTTATTACTACAGCACAACAGGGTAGTTTGGTTCCCCATGATCTGCCTATACTCATTCTACCAACTAAAGGACTAAGGCTCAGAGCTTGTAGACTGAAGCCTGGCAACACCACCACCCCACCCCCACTGCCCCTGCTCTACCAGGACCTTCAGGTAGTTCTGCCCAAGAGGGTAGCCCTGTGGTTCCCTCTGGGAGCAGAAGTAGAGGGGCTACATGCATCACCCAAAAGGAGTTATCAGGTGTGGTGCAGAGGATTGTGCACCAGACTGTGGGCACATGCCTATGCCAGATGGAGATCCTGCTTTCTATCTTGGTATAGCAAACCTGCCATAGGCATAGACATCAGCCACTGCAGCCAGTGCCACAGTGATGGAACAGTGATGGCAGTCCAATGGGTGAGGGCTTGAGTCACACTGTTACTGTGCCTGATGTCCATGGGACCTCAAAGCCCCAACCCACACCTCAACAATGGTGTTCACCCCTCTTGTGTCTGTCACCAACCCTGTCTCTTGTCTTGTATATCTTGTGTGTCAGCAAATGCTTCCTCACCTTCTTAACTTGCCTGCCCCAGGCTTGCCTATGTCCCTTCCATAACATTCCACTCTGTCCTTAAATAAGAAAACAAAAGGGTACCCGTCCCCAAAAAAAAAAATCATCCCATATGCACTCAATATTAATTGTCAATTATTCTCAACAAAGTGTGTTTGTGCAATGCTGTGCATCACACATCTTCACTCAGCTAGGCTAGTAAAATATTAATTCAGCAATAGAAACATACCTATCAACTTGTTAGAGCAATACATCTGGACAAAGCCATACACAATGGGGGACAAAGGCCCATCAATAAAGGTACAATTTTTAAATATTGTTATTACCAACTTAGGAAGATGATAGAATAACAGGCATTGCATTATTATTATTATTATTATTATTATTATTGTCATCATTATTTGTATTATTTATAATAATAATGTTATTATTATTATTGTTATTATATAACCACAAGGTTTGAAGAAGCACAACAATCATACCAAGAAAAGCTGTGGACATTATGCAAACTTCTGTACAGTTGAGAGAAATGAAGAGGAATGTGAATTTTATTGAAATGCATTGCCTATACCTGCATTCCAAAACAGTTGCATGTGGGCCAAGAAAGGTAAGTAACATTATGTGAAGTCAATTACTAACTGTTGCCAAACATTTACTTAAGTATTAGGTGTATGTAACAGCAGTTTAGTGTGCAATTATCTGTATAATGTATAAAATACACCTGCTATTTACCACCATCTGTTAAAAGCATTGATGGTATTTTGCTTTGGTTCATATGGTACTGGGTTCAAATACAGGTGTATCTATCATTTTCAAATACTTTAATGTGTACATTAAGTTTAGTTTATAGATTGTGATATATATGAATTTCTGTAATCAGCTGTTCATGCATTCAGTGCAGTAATAATGAAATGATTGGTGCTACGTAGTAGTGCTATCCAATAAATGTTTATATAAATAATGCTACTTCTATTTACCATTGCTAAGGTATGCTGCACATCATGCACTATCACTCAAATATTTTTTAAAGAAAAGAAATGGGGAGACAGGAAAGTGGTGAAAGAGGGAGCAAACATGGAGAACACTAAGTGGAAGGAAGGGAGGCATGTGCTGGAATTGTGTAGGCAATAACCATAGCTATCCATTTCTTCAACAGTAACAACTGAGCAGTTATACAGAATCTTTGATGAATTTGGAATGTCACCTCCAGAGAGAAGGGTAACAACAACATAATTGCATTGTGAAGCCAACTGGACCAAATTTAGGGTGTCAAGTAGACACATGTATGAAATGGAGAGCTACATATGGGACAATATGTTTGAGGGGACAGGGACCCTTTTTTATAAGGAGAGAGTGGAATGTTGGGGAAGGGACATAAGCATGTCTGGGGCAGGCAAGTTGGGAAGGTTAGAAAGTATTTGCAGACAGACAAGACATATAAGACAAGAGACATGGTTGATGAAGGACACAGGAATGGGGAGAACACCGTGGTTGGTGTGATGGTGGGGATATCACAAATGTATGGATGTCAACTTTGGTGACAGTGAGAATCGAGTCCTCACCCACTGGACTTTCATCACTGTTATCTCACTGTGCTGATGGCTGCAGTCTCTTGTCTGTGTGTCCTTGTGTTATTCAGGACCATGATGGAGAGCAATGTCTCCACTTTACTTTGGCATGCACCAATTGTGTGGTGCACAATCCTGTACACCAGACCTGGCAGTTCAGCTTGAGTGACAGAATCACCCCCTCTGCTTCTACTCCCAGAGGGAACCATAGGCATATCCTTTGGGATAGAACCACCTGAAGGTCCAGGTAGGGCACAGACAGTAAGAGGTGCCACCAGGTTGCAGCCCAGAAGCTCTGGGTCTTGGTGCTGTAGCTGGTGGAGGTAGTGTAGGTAGATCACAAGAAACTAGCCTACCCTACTATGCTGTGGTAATAACAATAAATGCAATTAATATTTAACAATGAAATGAAATATAACACAAAATAATGGAAAGAATATGATTAAAATGAAACATATAATAAATTATTGTAAAAATTATAAGTAATATCATTACAAATAGAATGGTAAATGAGAAATAATTTATTTAACAGCAAAACAATAGAAACATACTTAATAAACAAAACATAAGAAGTAATACAAAATGATAATTATAATGAAATATGATTATATAGATAATATAATGATAAGAAAAAATAAGAAATCCATAAAAAACAAATGAAGAGAAGGGGTTGGGTGAGAGAAAAAAAACAAGAGAACATTAGTAACTTTGCATATGATATACAAAGCTTTCTACCAATAAATTACTATATTGTGTTATATTTTACATTTAACACTACCAAATTCTAAGAAATTAATTACATTGAATATTACCCTGTTGCTAACACACACATGCTATAGTACAGATCATATTTACTGTTAATGCTGAAATAACAGTACTGGTTGGATGCATACATACCACTTGCATCTCGTATCCTTGTCAATCTTTCCTCATAAGTTTGCCTGTTCAGTAATCTAACTGCATTAGCCATGGAAAAAACAGAACACAACAGAATACCATTAAGAACACAAATCCTGAACAAAAGCAGTACTTGTAAGTAATACTTATACATCTGCGGAGTGCAGACAGTCCTACATTCCTCAATCCAACAGAGGAGGGTATCCCTCTTCCTCATCCTGAAGTATTAATAGTGATTTCTATACTGTTTGCTGGTGTGTGAGATATTGGTAGCACTGAGCAAATCCCTGACCAAACTATTTCATGCATCTGATTTGTAATTGGAACCATGATGGTGCTATACCCCACCTTTGAGAATGAAATCTCAAAACACCTCCCTGAATATGAGCCATGTCTAATGCAGATGAAAACCAATCTATAATGACTTTTCTTGTCAATTCCAGTTATGACAGATACTGAGAATGTGTGCTGTTGGATTTTGCAACATTTGAAAATGGTGCACACTACGTAGCAAAGCACAGACAAAGGCAACATGTCTGTACAATATAAACCAATAAAGATATGTTCACCAATACAGATATTATCATATAAGTACATAACTGGCAATATCAGTGTGCCATCCATGAAGAAAATAATTATGATAAAACTAATATTAGGTCACCTGCTGTAATTGAGGTGACTATAATGTGAAGTTAGAGACCACTGGAAAAAATAGATGCTTTACTGGAAAGGCTCACCCAGACTCTGTTACAGTTTGCTGTGAGGGAAAGGTTAGTTTGCTTTCTATTTGTTGTATTTTGTATTACTTTATTGCCTTTTCTGTTTTGTATACTGTGATTTGTTTTCTTTACACTGTGTTTTACTTGCATTCTGCTTTTAACTGCATATAAAAACTTGAAAATAGACCACAGCTCTGTCTCTTGTGAGTCAGACAGAAATTAGAACAGGTCAATTAAGGAGTCAAGCATAAGTTAGAACAGGTCAGTTAAGGTTAATCATCTGTGAACTGAGGGGGTGGAGCTAGGAACTAAACCTTCAATTTAAGGGGTAAAATAGAACATTTCAGAGCTTTACTGGAAAAGCTTACCCAGACTCTGCTACAGTTTGCTGCAAGGGAAATGTTAGTTTGCTTTTTATTTGTTGTATTTTGTATTACTTTATTGCCTTTTTCTATTTTGTATACTGTGATTTGTTTTCTTTACACTGTCTTTACTTGTATTCTGCTTTTAACTGTATATTAAAACTTGAACAGATACCACAGCTCTGTCTCTTGTGAGTCAGACAGAATTTTCCCACCCTCCCACCTGGTTACTTTTGTGTTCTTAAACACCACTATCTTTCTAGTTGCCTGCCTCTTATGTTAATTTGATGGTATATCTCATCTCCTTTCTGCTTTTACTGGCTGGTGGGAGTAAGCACAAAATTATCATTTTGTGAAATCACTCCCCTTCAACTATTTAAATTTATTGGCTATCCTACTGTATTCCATAGTACCAGAATACAAAAGTGACCACTCCATTTCAGTCTATCTTGCTGTTTTAAAAATAGTAACTCGCCACTAAAACTTAACTTTTTAGACAGGTAAAACTTAAGTTACCTACATTCACATCTAACTCCTCTAGTGCATACAGCAGTATTTAGGATAAACCATTTTTCATCTTACCTTTAAGCATCTATTGCAAGACCAGCAGTTATTGGAGAGCCCACATTCTGTCTCTCAGTAGTCATCTTGGGATTAGTGCTTTTGTTTTCTCCTGGTGAAAGAAGGAGTGCAGTTACATGATAGTCACCAGAAAGCTTAATAACTGCTTTATAGGTGACAGCTTGAAATCTGTGCTTATATTCTGATCCTGGTGAGAGTAGGAGCAGAGTGCATTGATTCCTGACTCTTTCTGGTTGGAGAGTGAGTGTCTGTGCTTAATGTACCTAATTTGTCTGGTTGGTATTTGAGGCATCTACCAGAAAAAGGCTATGAACCTGCAGACCCTTGCATCATCTGGGGCAAGATTGTGGATCACTAAACAGGCCATGGTCTGCTTCTCTTCTTGGGATTGGTGCTAACATTTTGCTTCTGGTGAGAGAAGAAGTAAAGGTGTATTGTATCCCAACAGACTGAAGCTGTGCTGAGACCAACATTATTAGTAGCCAGGCAGTAGCCATTCATGCGACTACCCTCTTTTCATCAGTCTTGACAAGCTAATTCTTTATTTTTCAGCAAGTACTGTTTGATTTCTTCCCAACTTCGGAATATCTGCCTAAATACTTCATCCTTACCTTTACAGGGTCTACATATTAGTTTCCCCTCATGTGTTTGGCAGTTCTCTGTACAGACTCAGACACCTTGAGTGACATTTTTCCTGTAAAATGAATATATAAAGAAACAGCTCCAGTACTTAGTAATAATGACCATCCCTCCTGGCATGTCTAAAAGTCAGTTCCCTGTGCTTTCTCCTATTAACCTGGTGAACTTGGGCATTCTGAGGCAGTGTAGCAACTGCCTCATACACAGACAACCCTCTCCTCTTACATCCCAACAGTCAGACTTGTGAGAGATGCAATTACATATCCAAATTGGAAGCCATGCACTCTCAAGCCAAGACTGGAATAGCTGGTCAAGAGAAGGTCAACACCTGCACCACACCACATGCAACACATAACCCTCCAGAACACCCACCATCACAGCTCTCACATAAAAACACAAACCACACACCCACCTGCACGGAGGCCCTCAAGAGAAATCTACCCAAACAAAAGAGATCTCCAAGGCAGAAACACACTCGACTGCCACAACACAGCACAAACCACAAGACACATAACTCACCTACACAATGTGCCCCTCAGCCTAAGCCCCTAAGGCAAAACAGCTTGCCCAATACACTAATCATAGGTGACTTGATTGTGAGGCACACTGATGTCCCTCTCACTAGGTTGAATAAGGAAAAGGTAGCAGTCAGCTGTCTATCAGGTGCAGGAATCCAACACATAACACATGCACTCAGGTCACTCCACAACTACAAGTATGACTCTGTCACTGTCCATGTGGGTGTGAATGACCTGAGACACACTTCCCTGGACTACATGAAAAGAGACATGGAGGAGCTCTCAGATTATGTGGCCCAGATAGGTATGACCCTAACTCTGAGCAGCATCCTACTGTCGCCCAGAATGATACCGCAGTACAAGAAGAAAATGATTGATTTCAAAAATTGGTGAAGTTTCTGGTGTCATTCTATGGGGATCCAGTATCTGTTTGCTTGGGATGGCATGATTGATAGACCTCGATGCTTTGCCAGAGATGGCCTGCATTTGTCACCACTGGGTTTTCGGATACTGGCTAAGCCTCTTGCCACCCCTTTAATGACTTTTTTTTAGGCGATGTTCCAAAGACCAAATTATCACCATAAAAGCTATAAATAAATGCAATCTGAGGGTCATGCTGCTCAATGCTAGAAGTCTAAATCTCAAGACGCACTTGCTCAAAGCACTCCTCAAAATGGAGAACATCGGCATTTGTGCTATAATGGAGACCTGGTTTAAAGCAGTAGAGAGCACCCCTGCGCTACCACGCTATAACTCATTTCACACATTTCTTCCCAAGAACATGGACCAAAGCTCCAAAGGCAGTGGTGTCCCCATATTTAGAAAGGATATGCACACCTCCAGACTAGTAGCCCAGCATGATGCATCTGAGATAATTCAGGTACAACTAACATTGGGTAAGATGGTGATTCAAGTCATAGCCTGCTATAGGCCCCCAACCATGTCCCAAGTCTCTCACTTTATGTTCCTAAGCACCCTGGAAACTATTAGGGTCCAACCCAACACTCTTATGCTAGGTGAATTTAACTACCTCTCCATCAACTGGGAAAACTACTCATACACCAATACACTGGCCCAACGCTTCCTGGAATTCATCAGTTCTAATGCCCTGGACCAGCTCATTCTTACTTCTATTAGAGTAAGCAACATACTCAACCTGGTAATTACTAAAATGGGCAAGTGTTGCTATACAACAATAGTCAGTTCCTCTCTGGTTAGATCCAACCACAAGCTAATCACCATGGAAATCCACATCTCACCCACACCCCCCGCAAAGGTAACCACCACGAAAAACTTCTCCAAAGCTAACTTTGGTCTCCTAAAAACAGAGGTGGCTAATTTTACAGCACTCATTGGGATTGGGGGTTGGGAGGGTTAATGTAAGGTGTTTTGGTTGCCTACACACACACAAGGTGGTTTTTGAGTCTCACAAGGGATAATTGGCTAAGCTTAAAATGGCTCGCAAGGGCAGTTAGCTTAGTATTAATCTATGAACCTATGAACCTATGAACCTCATGTCAATGGAAAACAGATGCATGACTGCTGAATCATACACCAATGCACTGTACGAACATGTACATAAATGCATGGAACTAGCCATACCTAACAGAACCAAGATGGTCTCTTCCAAAAAAGGAAGCCAATCTGGTGGTCCCCTGCCATTAACAAACTCTACAACAGAAGGAAGAAACTGTTGCACAAAAAGGTGAAGTCCCACAACTGGAAAAACTCCCTTATTAGCATCAACAAAAAGTTGAGATCCCTCATCAAATCCTCAACCTCTAAAGCCAGCTATGAAGGCAGAATTGCTGCAGACACTATAAACAACCACAAAGCTTTCTATAGTTATATCAAGAATCTCCATGGCAATACCCAGGTTTGCTGTGAGTTGCTGCACAATGGTACCTCCTATACTGAGCCAGTAGATATTTCCAACATGCTGGCTGACAGATTCAGTGCCAACTTTACCCCTTTTCCCCCCAAAGGACCAGTCACAATACCAGAGGAATGGCAGGCACCCAGCATTACTGCAGCACAGGTTAAAGCTGCATTGTCCAAAGGCCAAGAATACAGCTTCCATGGGACCTGACAATATCCCTGGATGTGTTCTACATGAACTACAAAGTGAACTGGCATCACATCTCTGTGCCCTGTTGAATCACAGCCTCACCTCAGGCTTTGTCCCTACCAAATGGTGCACTGCTACAGTCATCCCTCTCCAGAAAAGGGGGAACGACTATAGACCCTGGGAATTATCACACCATTAGCCTGATGAGTCTGATATGTAAGGCTATGAAATGCATCATCATGGACCTAATTAATAAGGATATAGGGAATCTCCAAACTCTAGATTCCATACAATTTGGTTTGGTGAAAGGCTGATCATGCCTGCCCAACATGATTGACTTTTTTGAGTCAGTCACCAGAGCTGTGGATGAGGGCAAGGCAGTTCATACAGCCTATCTTGATCTGGTCAAGGCCTTTGATGCCATTCCTCATTCAGAAATTATTGATAAGTTCACCAAACTAGGCATCAACCCTATATCACTATGTGGATTGTAAATTAGCTCACAGACAGAACCCTAGTGTGAAAGTAGCAGACTCCAAGTCAGACTGCCGACCAGTCATGAGTGGAGTCCCGCAGGGATCAGTCCTGGATCCTCTCCTGTTTGACATCTACTTCTCAGAAGTCCAGGCCAACACGGAGGGACTCTGGCTGACCTAGTTCACAGATGACTGCAAGCTGGGAGCCATTATTAACTCCCCAAGTGATGAAGACATCCTACAGAAAGGCCTCACTGAAACCAATGACTGGTCTCAAAACCATGGACTTAAGCTTAATGCCAAAAAATGCATCATCATTCCTTTGGGAAAAACTCATTTCCCACTAATTACCACATTGATAGGAGCCCACTGAACACTGAAGGTGTTATAAGAGATCTGAGGACACAGGTTGAAAGCAACCTCTCCTTCGACGACCACATTGCCACTGTGGTCAGAAAGCCCTTCTATGTGGCACATCTCATTACCAAGGGTTTTGCATCCAGGAAGAAGGAGGTCATCATCTCTCTCTACTCTTCCCTCATTAGCCAATCATCAAGTTTAATGCCCCATTTGGCATGTACCTCACTAGACACATGCAACAGCTGGAAAGGCCACAAAAGTAACTCACGAAGAGGATCCTAAGCCTTAAACACATGTCCTACATAGACAAACTCAAAAAACTCCAGTTATTCTCTGTCTCATATCATCTACTAAGAGGCAATCTCTGCTTGACTTACAAAGGCATGTCTGACCCAGCCCTTTTAGAAATGCTGCATCTAAAGAAATCCAAATCCCTTCACACCACACACTCCAGAGACCTCAACCTCATTACCACAATCAACAGAACATGCTGGAGGGACAGGTTCATAACACAGAGACTGCCCATACTCTGAAATTGACTTCTGATACATGTCAAGCAGAGCACCTCACTGGCCCTCTTCAAAAGAAATCTTAATGAGTGGATGGGAAATAGAAAGTTCACCCTGGGGAACACTGCAGTGGCTCTACTTCATAGAGGCACTGGGAATTAACATCAGGTGGCACAATGCCAGGCACTTCTATGGGCTAGACTGGTAAAGGCTTCAAGGCCATTAGCCTAGTACACACCTATGAACCTATGAATCTATGTCTGCTGTATTAGAACCCTGGACCTAAGCTATTGTAGTCCTACACTGACAGCTGTTGCCAGTAACAGGATGAAAGAATATATGTGTATGTTTAATTTGATTGCTATCTAATGCAAGGTCACATTAATAAAATACAAGTTACAATCCTTGTATCAGAACCCAGGACCATGTGAACTTCAAGCCAACACTTAACATCTGCAGCTACAGGAAAAGTTACATGGAAATCTATTACAATTATATTTATCCTGAGGTTCTCACTGTTATACACAGTGCAATATCATTTAGTGGGTTTGCACTATGCAGACTGACATTAACAGAATGCATCCAAGGTCTATTTTAGATGTCTGGCTCGTGTCTGCAAACTGGATGGTCCACTTTTGCAGTTTGTGCACTACGACTGTGTGCACAAACCAGCTGCACATAACTGAAGCTGTGTGTGCTACTCTCAAAAATTTGCAAACCATGGCTCCAAATGCTGAGATTAAAAAAAATTATAATAAACAGAAAATAATGTATTACATACACAGTAGACTATGTTACTACACAGAAAAAAAACCCTACATAGGTCTACAATTCAATTAACCATTCAATGCACATGCAGAACACAGGATGGGTGCCTTAACCCTGTGTTTCACACATTCACCTTTGTAGCAAGCATCAACAGTTATCCAGCACACAATCAATTTGAAAATAACGTACAGTCGTAATAAAATATTACATGTTATCTGTACATATAGTGAAAAGTTTCACTTTTAAAATACTGCACTTACTGATTACACACCCTGTTGTGATATTTGCTTGCAAATATACAGCACTATTTTACATGTCTGTGTTCCTTTGTTATTCATCAGTTATCTATCCAGTACTCTGGGACATTCTATATCATTGCATTTACAATGTCAAAGGATATTAACTGGGAATAATATGTAGGTGCCAACTAAGGAAAGACAGGTTGGATGTCACAAACAACCATTGACTGTACTTTTAGGGGTGGGGGGCCAGAAGTGTGTGCCTGCTTTGGCTCTAGCAAGACTGTGTTGATCTTGTTACTCTGCATGTCTGGCATCATGCCTGTTGTCTGATTTAGTTATGGTTGACAACTGTTATGTCTAATGCTTCCTTAGTAGAAATGTATAGTGATGTTTGAGGATGGTTTTATTCTCCTAGATGGTGAGCCAGTGTGCTATGGCTTCTCTTATAGCCAATGCAAGGACATACTGAGCATGCCTATGACTGCCTACAACCATACCTGCTGTTGGTTCCTCCTCTGAGTCATCATCGGCCTGTGGCTGTGGTGACCTTGCCATTGTCGGTAGTATGTGCTATCCATCCCCTTGATTATTTTGCTGCAGCTGTTTTCACTACATTAACTTGAGTATTATAGTGCATACTATAAGCATTGAGGGACATGTCAGTAGATTGTAATGGTGCCTTTGGCCAGAGGTATGTAGGCACTGGCACTGTGAGTGCAGTAGCTGAAAAAACATGCTCCATGGCATTACAGGTTGGACTGTGTGTCTCATTAAGGCATTCCTCTGTGTGTGTGTGTGTGTGTGTGTGTGTGTGTGTGTGTGTGTGTGTGTGCATGCATTTCCGATGGGTTTCATCAGCCATGACTCCAATGCATAGCATGCATCCACTCCTAAGTGAGCCTTGCAGATATCTGTCATAGCACACATCTGGAGCAATTGGGAGATGTGGCACATATGGAAGCAATGTTAACTGCAAGGGTTGCAAGCACACACGTTTCAGATGATTCCTATGCTATCACTAATGACTTTGCAGTTGTTCGAGTGGAAGACCTTACAGTTAATGTAGACACTACCCTGCTCCCCAGAGTTTACTATCAAAATCTTGAAGTTACAAAAAAAAAGTTTGTAATGTCGAAGGACAATGTTGATTTCCTATATATTAATGAGGTGAAAATGTTGAATCTGATGAATAGCAGCAGATTCAATATTTTAATCAAATATTGAATGTGATGGCCATATACCTGTAAAGGTAAGTGAAAAATCATATGCTTGCATTCATGCTTTTGCAGGGGGGCAACTCCCCTGCAGCCCCCTGTAGGGGGCTGTGCCTCCCACACTCCCTGAAAATTATATATTCCAACTCTGAGATCACACTGCAGTGAGGAAACGGATACATTTTCCAGTCCGCACTGTACCATGATCTCTAATCAAAACATGAAACACGTATCAGCAAATGCACAGTGGCATTCATTGGTAAAGGCTCTTGCTCAAGTAACGTTTGGAAACACAGGAATCAACCAACTGACATTCTGCATTCCCATGTTCACTGAACCTTTATTCCAGATTTTGATAGTAAACCATTCCCCAGGTGTTGTTTTCATGTGTACGTGACTGCAATGTATAGCACACATTATTGGAGGATAGTGCAATATATGTTACAGTTGTAGCATTCTTGTGAGCCTCTCCTCAGAACTTATGTGAAAATATATGTGCTCTCTGCCATGTTGTAGCATAGTATGCAGGAATGTTTGGAAACTCCTGGATACTGATGCCTGTGACACACCAAGCATGTCTCCTGGTAGTCTGTTAAGGTTACCTGTTGCTAACATACTAACTTCAACACATAACTTAATTTCCACAGGGATGGGTTTCCTGCATTTGCCTCTGGATCTGACTCAAGACTGCCAGAGGTCTCACAGTTCCTCTACTGTGTTGTCAGCCTGCAAAGTCTACACCCTGTCTGTCTATGGCTATTGGCAGCAGAAGCAGCATTGGCTTCAGCCTGTTGCACATGCAAGTGTATGTAAAATGTAGGTGCTACTGAAAATCTGTCTGTGCTTACATTGTATCTGTATTCCACTGTTTCCTCACTGTACATATAAGGAAGGTCTACATTGATGCCTTATATCTTGTTGAATAGTTCCAAAGGATTGGTTGATTAGCATGCAGTTCAGCAGTGCATGCAGCAATTAGCATCTCTGAAGCACAGACTAGGTCAGATGCAATCAATTACTAATGTACACCATTACAAAAAGGCATATGTGTAGCTGGGCTAACCACTGTGGATGGAAGTTATTTCATAAGTCAAACTCAGTTACACATTATTTTGGAGCAGCAGTAGAGTTCAACAGAGAAATACTGTACTCCATCAGGTATATATCAATTCTGTTACCTAAATAATGCATATGCTGGAATGTCCTTAGGAATAATGTGAAGTAAATCCGTATGCATTTGTTTGAACTGTACTCATGACATGGCCTTGTTTTCCAGCCATTTGAGAGGTAGAAAAGATATAAACTAGGTCAAATTATAACGCTGTGTGATAACTGTGTACACATGTTTCATGGAAAGGTCTTTTTATAGCACTTTTAACATTTGACTCTTGCTTAGTTAGCACAGTTGTCCCTTGGACTGCTATTTTGTGTGTGTGTGTGTGTGTGTGTGTGTGTGTGTGTGTGTGTGTGTGTGTGTGTGTGTGGGGGGGTGATTTCCTGCTATGGTACAAACTAGAATGAACTTTTGTGATGGATGGGTGAGCATACTTGAGTTATCTGTTATGGCACAAACAAGGATATGTTTCTCTTGCTACCCTCCTTGTTTTTTACCCCACCTTGTTATTTTTTGACTACTGTTGAATCTTTAAATTGTAATCAAGTGGGGAATACTGGCAGCCTTCATGTACTGCCTTATCTGTACACAGTTTGTTTGTACCTATGGAATCCTTATATGTGTTATCATTATTTTGTTTTTAGTTAACACTATACTCTCTCAACATAGGCCCCTATTTTCTGAGGCAGAGAATGACCTTATAATTGAGATATTATGAAAACATCACGCACTCCTGATGTCCAGAGGGTGGGCCAATATGTCAGAATGTGCAGCCCTGTGGGACGAATTGGTGTAAAACCTTAATGCAATTGGGTGACAGAGACACAGCTACTAGCAGGTGCGACATAGAGCCATGGAAATGATTCATTCTGCAAGGAGGTGTGCAGCTGAAGTGGCATGTGATCGACAGATCACTGGTGGTGGGCTACAGCAGAACACCCTGTCACTGCCACAGAGGAATTCCTGGAAAACATTGCCACACAGAACAGCTTCCAGCAATCCATTAGCCAATACGTTCTGGACGTGGGTACCACTCTTGCATCTCAGAAGGAGCTTCCAAGTATGCTTTGTTATATCATCAGTGGAATACTGTTGCATTAATTCTGTAATAGTATATATATTTTATACGTGTGTCAGGTTATTTTTTGGTGGGGGTATTTAAGATAGCTGCAATTATAAGCTTATTTTGAGGTTGTCAGCCACATTCTTGTTAACAATCTAGTTACAGATCATATAGATGATTAAAAGTATTCCACCCTGTTATACTGTTAAATGTGGTGCTGTTGTAATTATTTCTTACTTTACTTTTTCAGGACCATCAGGAATTCACAATTATAGGGCTCCTGCAGTTGGTAAGCAGAATACATTTATATCAGTACAGTAGATATATCCCAAAATATCCACTAAAGTTCCCTCTCAGTCCTGCTGTATGTATTACTGTACTGTCTGCCTATTTGTCAATTGTACAGATTTTTGCTGAAAGTCCAGATGTTTGATTCATACTTCTGGTCCATATTTAAGATCACAGTGATTGATTTACAAATTATTAATAAGTCATTAATGATTAGAGACATAAAATAGTGACAAGGATTTCACATTCAGACTGCATACCCTTCAGAAATGTCATGGTGAAGCAATACATGTTATTCTATCAACTTTCTAAGTTTGTAAGGGCAGTCTGTCACAATGGTACCTATTCTTGGGCCTTTGTCCACCCATTATTCATGGCTTGTCCACATTTAATGCTCTAAGAGTTTTAGACGTATAAATGTCTGAAATAGTGACAGCAGCGCAAATTGCTTGACATATATTGCAGCATAGTAGTGCAGGTACTAACATATTCCTGTTTTCCTTCCTTTTATCACAGGTGAGCATGGAAGTGGTTCTGTGTCCCCTGTGCGACCTGATGTCAGTGTCTCATCAGACTGTGATGATGATGGTGGGCAAAGTGAGGCACAGCTGGGGACTGCAGAGGCTGCATCTAACACAGAGGTTGACATTCAGTGACCTCCCTCATTATCACCAGACACTGCCAGTATGCCTATGGACACCCAGTCCACTGAGGCCACAGATATTGGACAGCTGCAGGGCGAGGACATTGACCAGAGAAGTGTGGCTACTGTGGCTTCAGTGACTGTTGACACTGCCCATAGCCATACTGTTGGCAAGGTGCTATGCAGGTAGATTGATAGGGGTACACAGAGGAGGCCTGCTGTCCCTCCTCCACCTGTTGCAGATGTCTCTTTACATGTCACTTGACATATGTTTAGGACCATAATGGAGACACAGGCACATTCAGAAAGGATCTCCTGAAGAATGCTTAAGGTTATAGATGCAGCACAGTCTGACATCAGTGACTGCATCCACCGTGTTGTTGATTCCCAGGATTGGTTGAATGACACATTGTAATGGGATGCATCTGTAAGGGAGAGCAGAGTATCTGTTATGGACTGCATGTTGTCTGTGATGGAATATCTGCTGGGAGGCAAACGTCGGCCTCATAGGTGTAGGTCAGCAACTACATCTGCTGACAGCCAAAGTGATCGTCCCTGATCATGGTCCTGTAGTGGCAGTATATCCACTGCTCAAGCAAGGATTGTGCTGTCCACACCCAGATGTAGCAGGCCATGGGGTCATGGTCCTGGATGTTCCCATGAAGAGAGCACATCTAGACATTGGTCACCTGTAGGTAGTAGCACAGCATCTAACCTTGGCCATAGAGGTGCCAGTGCAACTTCTGGCAGAGCCAGTTCTCTTGGTCGGTGGTGGAGATGATGAACTGTCAGATCTTCCATGCACAAGTTACTGCTGTCTAACATACAGGCACTTAGGGCTAGCACTGAGCTTGGCTGTGTCCTGCAGACACTCACACACTAATGTCACACTCAGGGTCCTACAGACACACACACAAACAACATTTACATGGCCCATCTTGCTTACTTCCTTTGCTTACACACACATTCACAAACCTTTTGTTTCAGCCTAGGCCTTCTGCAACTCCACATAACACCCTGTGCAAGTGATGATAACTGTGCCACATCCCTGTTGTCTATCATCTGGATTCAGGGATACTAAAGCTATGCATCTGATGTACAGGGTAACAATCTATATTAATATGAATTTATTAGCTCCATTTGTGTTGTTGAACTGACAATTGTACCTGTAAGTTAGATTGTACTCAGCCAGTTAGACAGTTGCTAGCATAATAATCTCTCTAATGTATGGTGGATGCTTTTGTAAGGGTTGTGAGGTCAGACAATGAAACGTGTCTCATTATTATATGTAACTTTTTCTGTAATTGTTGTTTAGTACAAACTTATGGGTGCACATCTAAAGTCAACCTATCAGATCCAAAGCTCAGGATTATATGTCAGCACTGAAGACAAATGTCATCAGAACAGTAATACAGCATATTGTTGTTTTTTGCATTTAAATCACCATAGGTTCTGAAGTTAATAGGATTTGACTATGGTACTGACCTGGTGTTGTTTAGAAGCACAGCTGTTACATCACAATACAATATTCAATGTCAGATATAATGAATGCATGGCCAAGTTTTGTCTAGCAAAGACCACCCATGTCCAGGAGAAAGGCAGCAGTGATCCATGGCAGATACATTTTTCACATCAAGTAATTCAGCCTATCCTTAAACAAGGTAATGGAGGTGCTCTGCTTGACATAGATTTGAAACATACTGCAGAGGACTGACAACCTTTGAGAGATGTATCTGTCACTCCAGCATGTCCTATGTATGTCATAGTGCACATTAAGATCCCTGGAACAGGTTACTCTAGCCCTAAGTGTCTTTCATCCCATTTTGGTCACAGATAGCCCTGTAAGGCATACATGATCTGCCTCAAAACTATCTATATGATACTGAACACAGTGCCTGCTACTTCAGTCTGCCAACAGAAGATATGTTTTGGAGGCCATCTAATGTTTTATTACCAGAAATGTCCGAGATCTGTCAAGTTGGTGCAGTATTATGTTACAATACATATCAAAGGGAGGATTATATTCATTGATACAGCTAATGAGGGATAAGTATAGGGGATTGATAACATATTTTGCTATTGATGTAATGCCTTTGCTAATCAGATGTAAGACATAGAATGCCTTCCACCTCACATTAAACCCAGGCTGCAGTAGACATGTGTTCCAAGGTCTATCAATGCAGAATTGGGGAATAGTGTATTCTTGGTTATTTTATAATAAGCAAGAACATCTGTTATTACCACAGGGTATGCTGATGCATTTTAGTGCAGGTGATGAAACACCCATGGGTTTGTCAGCAGTCATTAGTGCCACAAAGATGGTTTGCCACAGAAGCTCTGTTTTGTTCTGGACTTCAAATAAGTATATGTAAAACATGAGGCCATAACACTGACACTTCTGTTACTACACAGGTGACAGGTCTGTTGCTTGAGGTGAAGTCTCCCACTGTGAATTAATGTTGTTGGTCTATGATCCCATTTGCAAGACAACAGATAATATAGGATTTGATATTCACCTTAGTTTCTCACTGAAACCAAATGTT
Source organism: Protopterus annectens (assembly GCF_019279795.1). Taxonomy (NCBI): domain Eukaryota; kingdom Metazoa; phylum Chordata; order Ceratodontiformes; family Protopteridae; genus Protopterus; species Protopterus annectens. The sequence goes on along the minus strand of NC_056726.1, from coordinate 1,704,927,566 downwards.
GGATTGTTTTGAAGGGTTTGGGCAAGTTACAGGTTGGAAGTGATTTTGCACACATGGTTTATAGTAAGTTTGGTGGTGGGAGGGGGGACACTTTTCAGCCAACCATATCTGCTAGCAGGTTTGGCATTAACACTGGGTCAGTGTCTGTGATATCGTCCACAATTAGTTCAAATACATCTGTGTTTTATATATATATATATATATATATATATATATATATATATATAAATATATATTTGCAGATGTCAATGAAGAAAACCTTATGGTTATCCCTGGAAATGTTTTTTAAATTATTAGCATAATTGCTTTGCGAAGGTTTTTGAAGGTGTCTTATTTGCCTGTTTATGCTGAGGGGAGTGGCCTTCCAATACTGGTTTCTCAGTGTTGTATTTGTAAACAGCAGCTTCTTTCACTTTCTGAATAATGTAGTAATGACAGACATCCACCGGATCTTTGCTTGAACCTATCGGGCACGGCTGTGTGTATATATTTGTGTAGATGTGTATGCAGGGCATCAGAGAGTAACTTACTATAGCTGTCAATGTCCTTTGTGTAAACTGGGGCTTGAAAGTAGATTATACCATCCCTTAGGAGAGTGTAGTAACCTTGGATGATGTTTAGGAACCTGACTCCTCCTTTAGGGAGTTCAGTAGCTATATGTACTTCAAAACATACTGCTTTATGGTTGGATTAACAGCACTACATATGTGCCATCACATTGTTCACTCATATTGTGGATGAATAGCTGTGGAATATGAGATAACATTGTGGAGTAGTGCACTATTTCTTCCATGGGATTTCAGTTCACAAAAGCCAGGTAATATTGTGCAAGTAAGTTTGCCGTCCTATAATTATCCAAATCGATGGATGAATATTTTCACTCACCTGTGATTGGGTAGTATTTTTCTACTTTAATTGTTCCAAGTACTCATAAATAGTTGGTGTGGCCTTTCGTGTTTATGGATAGTGGCTTATTAATGGCAATAACGTGAAGGGCTTTCCTATCAACAGTACATGGGAGGCAGAATAACACCTTATAGTTTTCTTCTGTAACCAGTCTTGAGGCTTAATTATCTGCAGTGTAAATAGATACTATACCTCCTGTGGTTCACACAAGTTCCATTTGCTGTCTGGACGTTTGGAAGACACTGTAGTCTTGCAAGGCCAGAGTACTTATTACAGCCTTGAACCAGGTTTCTGTGACTGCACAGACATCAACATCATCACTGTGAATAGCGGTTACAGAGAGTGCAGTTTAGGATGAGAACTCCTAGGGTTTAGCAGCATGCCCTTTACTTTGTTGGAGTTGTGTATCTTCACATTGGTGAGTATGCTTTTGTGACCTTACCTAATAAAGGGATTATGGTGCAATCGAGTGCCTTATGTCTGGCAAAGCAGCTTGCTCTATCCACCATGTCATCCCACACTGACAAGTACTGTAACAGTTTAGAATGACACTAGAAACATAGCTACTTTCAGAAAATCTGTTGTTCTTATATAGTGGTATCATCCTAGGCAAGGGTATAATGCTGCTCAAACATAGGGGCATACATGGCTGGGACACATATTTAAATAGCTCAATCATGTATGTGTTCATATATTTCATATAGTTACATTTAAAGTTGTGCATACCAACATGAAATACGCTGGATTAAGAGTGGCACTTGTTGTTGAGAGACTTGATTGCATGTGTGCTGTGACGACTACATCTGCCAGACAGCTGACACTAAATGTGTCCTTGTTTAAGCTGGAGAGTGGGGCATCTGTATGACTCACTATACAGTCACCTATCATGAAAACCTTTGGAATACATACCCCTTGTCTTAAGCACTTTTATGGTGAGACACTGATGATAATATGTCTTGTGTGTATTGTCTGCTTTGGATGTTGTGTAAGATATAGCATGACTGTCCAACTAAATAAAACTTATCAATAGCCAACAGGCAAAAAACAATGAACAAAACTGAAAAAATAAAAAACAATCACTGCCACAAATAAAACGAAACACTGTTTTAATGCATACACATGACTAAGTGATTTTACCTTCCTTTACATAGGCTTTTTCAGAGTCATTTTAAACAGACAACTTACTTTACTTAAAACACATACAAATGTCACATGTAACCAATCACACTTCTTCCCTTATTGATATTTAAAATTTAAAGTAATAGACACACACCCAGTTGAAAAACCTTAAACATAAATGTTAAAACTTTTAAACTTATTATCTAAAATTCAAACCCTAATTTTAACAAACTAATTTACATAATCATACATAACTTGTTGTGTTAACCTAATTTTTAACTTTAATAGTTTTTCTTTTTACAAAGCCTTAAATTTGGTTGGTCCTCTGTTTTAAAATTGGTACTAATGAAATGTTGTCATTCAAACCTGGAAATACAGTGGCATTCAACCTCAGTTGCCAATTTGTTTTTCTTGCCTCCACTTCCAGGTTGACATCGCCCCCTCTTTCATTCTTTTGCACCCTGTCAATTACAAAAAAAGATAAATCTCCTAAAATGTGGACACTTGGTGCTGTGAATGTATAAAGCATTGTGCAGATCCTTCTTTTTGATGGACCTAATGCGCTCACCTGTTTTGTCCCTCAATCTACGTGTTGTCTTCCTAAAATAAAATACCAGGCAAGACATACATGTGGCAAGGTACACCAATTTTTGGGAGTTGTAGTTGCATCTCCCAGGGCATTTCATAGAAAACTTGTAATGACTAACTGTCACATAAGGTCCATCATTAATAAATTTTCAGTACCTGCAGGTACCACATTTACTCATAACTGACCTATATCTTGTATTTAACCTTCTTCTTGCGGGTCCCTCAATGATGTCCTTCATATTCTTGCCCCAACTGAACATTATTTGTGGTTTATAACCTAATTTTTCCTTTGTTCCTTGTTCAATACATGTGTGCCAACAATTATTCAAAATCATACTTATAGCAGTAGAGTGACTGTTGTATCTCCATACCATCACATCCCCACCCTTCTCACCAGTTGTAGTCTGCATTTGACATCCAGCCATCTTCAGAATTGGGGTAAAAAGTCTGTCCCTTTTTATCTATATTTCCAGTTTTATTTTTATTAGAAGCTTTAAAGGGTAGCCCCTTTCAATAAACAGTCCTATCAAATTGTACAATTCCTTGTTAAAGGTAATATTACTACTTACTAAATGAGATAGTCTTACCATTTGGCCCTTTATAATACTTTTCCTTTGATGGAAGGGATGGCAACTATTAAAATGGAGCAGGGTGTTTGAATATATTTGTTTCCTAAAAATGGTACTGTTAAGTTCCTCCATCTCATTGCCTTTTGTTAGTAATATGTCCAAAAATTAAATTTCTTCTGCTTTCCATGTACTTGTAAATTTCAGAAAAGTTTTAGTGGAATTTAAATATTCCACAAACACTTCTGCTTCTTTCTCAGTCCCTTCCCATAGGATGAGTATATAATCCAAAAATCGAATGTAAGACATTATTCTGTTAATATAAGGTGATTGGAAGATAAACTTCCTTTCCCACTCAAGTAGTACCAGGTTGGTATATACTGGGGCACATTTCACTCCCATTGCCACTCCTGATACTTGGTGGAACAATGCACCTTCAAAACCTACAAAATTGTTTTTGAGGACCATTTCTAACATTTCTTTAAGAAACACTATCTTGTCTTTATTAATCTTACTACTTTTCATTAAAGTTTCCTGAAACATTTCTAAACCCTCTAGGCAAAGAATCACAGAATACAAATTAACAACATCAATCTTAGAAATGAATAGCTCTTGTCATTTTGAAAGTTTTTTAACCTTTCTAAACAATGCCAAGAATCCCTCAGTATATGTTTGGTCTCCTTTACAATACTACTCACCCCCTTGTCCAGCCATGCTGCTAGGGTCTCTGTCTTGGATCCTGTAGCTGCTACTATCGGTCTAAAGGGTGGATCATGGAGATCTTTGTGTGTCTTGGGAATACCGATCATCTGAGGGATTACGGGATTTTTCACTGTCAAAAATGTCAGGTCTAAATGATTAATAGAACCCTGAAACAGAGCATCCAATAGAAAATAGTCTACCCTAGAGTAAGCCATATTCACTTCACTAATACAAACTCTGACATAAGTGGAGGGGTCATTGAGTATGTTAAACATCCTAGAAACATAATCTATCTGTGTCATTATCACCAACCCTTCTCCTTTCTCAGGTTTCACGATCCTGTTGTTTTTGTCATTAGCTAAATCAAACAACATTTTCCTCTCTTCATTGGTGAGATTCTGAAATGTCACCTTTGCATCTGTAATTTTTTTCCTAAGTTCTTGTTCATACATTTTTTCAAACCTTAATGTTTCAGGATTATTAGGGGGCATGAAAATGCTTTTTCTAACTAAACTGCTACAATTTACATTATTGTTGTTTTGATTACTAAAATACAATCTCAAATTTAATTGTCGTACATACAATGTCAGACTGACAAGCACATCAGCAATATCCACTTTAAAATCTGGAACAAAGGAAATTCCTTTACACAACTGATAATGAGTGTCCTGTATTTCAATGTTACTGAAATTATAGATAAAACCCTCTTTAGACATAATTTTACATTCAACATTGTTGTCCTGTAATGTCCCTTCAAAAGTTTCAAAGACACAATTTGAATCATTGTCCAAACAAAAAACAAAGTAATTCTGGTTTAGAATAGTTAGTTACATCTCTTCCTCCCACCTCCCTGCTGCCAATTGTTATATTGTCCATAATTCTGTCTGTTCCAGGAATTTTTGTCATCCTGGTTCCTTAAACGTTTCGATCTCCTCAGGTCTGGTTCTAAAGTGGGGAGGAAGAGACGGAACTAACTATTCTGAACCAGAATGACTTTGTTTTTTGTTTGGACAATGATTAAAATTGTGTCTTTGAAACTTTTGAAGTGACATTACAGGACAACAATGCTGAATGTAAAATTATGTCTAAACAGAGACCAGGATTCAGGAAGCCTCCGTGTAAGAGTTATAACTCTTACACGGAGGCTGCAGTTAAACGGTGTGATGTTAGCATGTCATGCATATGCATGTGGTGCATAAGGCATGCTGAATCACACTCTAAGTCTTACACGGTCCGTGTAAGACAGTGGGGGGCGTGTCCGTAGGCTAAGCCCTGCAAACGGACACGCCCCCAGAAGTCTAGTATGGCAGAAAGTAAACACCCACGAGAGAGGCCATGGAATTGTGAATAAACACACTGCACAACCCATGCCCCCACAGACCAGCAATGTAAAATGCAAAAAGTGAACAGATGTTATAAAATGTAAAATTAAATCTCTTTTATTTTTTTTTAAAACCCTGTAAATGTTTGCTAATGCATGCGCTCTTGTGCGCGGGTGTGCTACTAGCGCAACTACAGTTAGCAATCAGTGGAAAAGGATATAAGAACTAAATATGCAAAGTAAGTCAAGAAGTAATAGCATAGCGGTAGAGTTTTCGGCTGAAGAGTAGGCAGGCAAGGTTTGAGCCCACACAGCATCCTTTTTTTATTTGTAAATAAGCACTAAAAAGACCCCTGACAGTATTGTACAAATGTAAAAGTATTCCCTTTTGTAAAATGGAATGAAATGGATCATATATTTTCAAGTAATACAATAATAAAAATATTTAGAAATGTACTGATAGCTAAGCTGCTGTCAAACAAGGTGAGACAGAGTGCCCGTAGCTGAGTAGTGTTCCAAAGACTGCAAATTGCTTGCCCGTAGCTAAGCACTGGTTTAACACGCTCAAACTGTGTGAAACTAGCTGTGCTCAGCTTAACATGCGTGCAAGTAGCCAATTAAGGATTAACCCAGCGCACACCGTTTGTGCGGAGGTGCGTGCCGCACCCACAAGCTAACCGCTGGGCAACGTTAAGCAAGCTGTATCAAAAGTGCCTTTACACAGACACACCCCTCAGCCTGTCTAGACAGTCATAAAATTTAATGGTCAGATTCGAACCCAGGATACCATGCACTAGAGTCAAGGTACTAAACCACTAAGCCATGACAGCAGTACTTAGAAATGCAGAAATAGCATATATATAGGATTTAATCCAAAATGGAGCATGATAAAGCAGTTTATGTGAAGTTGATACAATTCCAAAATGGCCAATCATAGAAATGTGCGGGAAATTTGGCATATATAAGCCCCATAGGCGGGAATACACAGCATAAATGATTGTAAAATAGACCTGCAGGCAGAATGAGTGGAGTAGGGGAGGGACGTTGCTTTCGAGCACAGCGGTGGGGCATTGAGGAGTCCAGATACATGGTCTGGCTCCTAGTTCACCATCATGAGGCCCAACTCATGCAGGGCCAGGTCTCATGGGGAGCATACAGGGTGGAGGCATGGGACCAGTTGGCTCATGATCTCACTAGTGCTACTGGGATTCCACGTACTGGTGAGCAGGTCCGTCACCACCATGCGGACCTGAAGCGACACAAAGAAGACCAGTTGACCCAATGGATCCAGGAGGCCCGGGATATGCCCAACGCCCCACTACTGAGTAAGTTACATTTTACTTATGTATGTAAGGAATTCAACTAGCTGATACCATGGAGATGTGTATTCCAATATTACTTGTTTTGTATTACAGCTGCAGGTGTCCGCTCTGCGAATCGCAGGGCACATGACAGCAGGCTGGTGCGGCTGCGCCACCATGCAGGTTAGTAACCCCACCTAGTACTTGTAAATAAATATTATATTGTAGCACGTAGCAGAACAGTGCAGTGCATTCATTAAAAGTAATTGAATGTGCAAGCAACAAGTGAAAGTGTGCAGGTATGGCTGCATCAAGTTCATCAGTATGTAAGTGTAGCTGGAAATATAATTGACAGAAATAAATAGTTCTGTAATACAGATGTCCCACCATTAATTAAATGTAGTATAACCTGCAGTAGTCTAAAGAGTACAGCTTCAGAAGCTGAGTTAATCACATGTGAGATATATCCCCTGTTGAAATGCTGAATCATGACAGAAGTGAGGCTGCTGGAAAGTGTTTGAATCACCACAGGTTTAATATGTGAGCAAAGCCTAGAAGTACCAACCTGAACTGTGAAATAGCAGGATGTATGAGAGTGAGAGAAAGGGTCATGTATCAACAAATAAAGTAGTAATAACTCTGGAATAAATAAGCTTCAGTGTGGTTCTACAGAACTAAATGCATGTGGGAATTAAAAATTAACATCCCAAACTGATTTCAGTGTGTCTGAATCTTGAATGTTTAAGCCAAAATCTGTATATGGTGATCACAGTCAACAATTGTCAGATAGAATGAATGATTGTCTGACATACTAAACATCCATAGTTGTCCCCTGCCCTGTCATCAAATTGTAGCAGGATGATGTATCTGATCAAATTCAAAATAACTAGGATAGTGATGTATCTGTAACAGGTCTAGCATGACACTCAATTAAAAATCATTTTAAAATCAGCAGCCACAAGTTAATTGTGTTTCTATTACAAATGTATATCAAAGTATAATGTATGAATGTGTCAATATTTTCTTTCTCCACCCCACCCTATAATTGCAAATTAAAAAACTCATTAAAAATTGGTATGTGAAAATTTCATTAACCATGGACATTTGTCCTGTTCTTTCAAAAATATATGCATGTCCGTTGTTGCATGTGCCCTGTTCATACCTGCAAACCTGATGGCCTGTTGCCATTAATTAACCCTGCATGTTGTTTGATTGTGTATTGCTGTTCAAATAATGCATGTGATATGCCTGCTGTTCAATGGTGTTAATATCTGGGTGTTTGTTTCATGGGGATACCAATGCATGCTGTTACAACTAATTTGAATGGAATAATATGCTACTAACCCAAACTAACATAACATACTCACAAATCAAGAACGCTTGGGATGGTGGGTCCCAGCAGACCCACCTGTCCCACCTCATCTGGCGATTGCATCTGGCACTAGTGCCCAGGCCAGACCCTCCTCCGGTGGCCCTGTGCCACCTTCGGGTGGAAGCGCTGCAGGGGATGGGGCCCGCCCCCCCCTCTGCAAGCGTGGCCGGAGGAGCCCGTCCACTCACCCTCCAAGGTGTCCGGTCTGTGGTGCGAAGGGAGATCCAGGACTCTGTTCTTGGGACCCTACGTCAGCTTGAGGCCCGGGTGGCACAGCTTACGGGCATGCCCATTGTCCCGCCTGCACAGCCCCCAGCACAGCCCTGTCCTGGGCTGTGAAGGAACAGTGGCAACTGCCTATGGGTGGGGATATCAGTTCCACTGTTGCCATCTGTGGGCTCATGTGCCCTGGATATCCCAACCTCCGTCTCCGTCAATTGTGTAACCCCCCCACATGTGTCATACACCGCCCCTGTATGCGTCTTGTCTGTCTTGTCTGTTAACCTACCCAACCTACCTCCCCAGCTATACCGACTTCCTTCACCTGACATACCACTCTCACCTGAAAAAAAAAAAGGGCACTCTGTACCCACAAAAAAATTATGCCCCATACATAGCTTTCCACGTCGCACACATGTCCGCTGGGCATTGAAACTGTTAATTACAATTGGCTTTACAACAAATATTAATGTTGTCCTGACACCTCTCTCAGGGGTGGAAGGTTTCAAATGTCACACCAAATTACATACAAATGCACAGCTGTTGCTGCTAAAGACATGGGCATCTATGGGCCTTACCTACATCCCTCCTGCAAATCCCACGCTTGTTTCCCTACTGTCTTACCCTCTTTGTGACCCCTTTTTCACCACTTTCCTGTCACCCCTTTTTCTTTTCTTTCAAAGAAAATAGTGCGCGTGTGTTAGCAGAGCTCACCGCCGGTGCGCATGCGTTAGCTCCGCGCAAATGAGTGCAGACCTGGTTTTAAGGGCTTAAAAGTGCCTTTATGGCACTTTGATTGACAGGTCCTGTACTCATTTCGAAAGAAAAATAAATTCCCACTGTCAGTCTCAAACCCAGGACCTCGGTAACACTAATCTGTATGACCTACCACTAAACCATGACTCTCATACAAGAACATAGTGCTAAAATAAATATAACATGTAATAGTAGGAATGAATATAGAGGCAATATAGGATGTGTACTACCCAAAGCATGTCAGGTAGATTTTTAATGTCAGAATTACTGGATTCCCATACTAGTTTAGTGTTAACAGAAACAGCCCTGCTAATTGTTAGCTTGTACTTAATAATGTAAGCTAATGTACATATATGAAAGTATGTATATGTACACATATACATATATATATATATATATATATATATATATATATATATATATATATATATAAATACATATGAAATATAGTTGTAGGTGTCAGTATTCATACACACTCACTACAGGAAACAGTGAAGATAAATGCAGCAACCAGAATCTACAACACAGCCTGACTCCTGTGAGACTTACTAACCCTTTTAACTGCTTAAAGGTGCCTTCAGCACTTTGATTGACAGACCCTGTACTCAATTTGAAAGCAGAATAAAAGCATACTAGTAGGCCCTACCACAAGACCATTGTAACACTAGTCTGTATGACCTACCACTAAGCCATGACTCTCATACAGGAATATAGTGCTAAAATAAGTATGACATGTAATAGTAGGAATGAAGATAAAGGCAATATAGGATGTGTACTACCCAAAGCATGTCAGGTAAACTCTTACTGTCCTAATTACTGGATTCCCATACTAGTTTAGTGTTAACAGAAACAGCCCTGCTAATTGTTAGCTTGTACTTAATAATGTAAGCTAATGTACATATATGAAAGTATGTATATGTACACACACATATATATATATATATATATATATATATATATATATATATACATATATACATATATATATATATATATATATATATATATATGTATATATGTATATATATATATATATATATATATATATATATATATATATATATATATTAGTACATATGGGAATGTAGTTGTAGGTGTCAGTATGCATACACACTCACTACAGGGAACAGGTGAGAGAAATGCAGCAACCTGAATTTACAACACAGCATGAATCATGAGAGACTTACTAACCTTCACACTCACAGAACACTGTCGACAGCGTACCGGCATGGTCCACACCCTTACAATCTGAAAGGGCAACACCTATCTCACAAACCCTTTTATAGCACTGTCCTGAAATCACAGTGAGACATGCAATCAGCACACAACTGGCTGCATGCAATTAGCAAATGCTGCCTTACAATTGGTGCAGAGGCCATCACATGGACCTATGCAGATACCTACAAAAGCATCCAGTACTGACACTCCACACATGCAATACATTCATTGCACCAAACCGACGGAGAAAGAGAGAGAGAGAGAGAGAGAGAGAAAGAAAGAAATAAAGAAATAAAGGCAGTGATAAAAAAAAACTGCATCATTTCAGCAACAAAACCAGCAGCAGCAGCAAACAGCAATTAGCACCAGTGACACAGCAACAGCTGACACAAACACAGGTAATGCAAAGTAGCAGGTTAATTCTGTGTTTACTGTGAAACCTCCAAATGTATCATAGTTCACTATCTATAGGTATGTCCATGAGATAGTTTGTATGTACATAGTCCTGATATATATACATATGTAATATTGCTGTACGTCATCCATACTTAAAACTTCCATAGCTTAGAACAAAAGGCCAGTTATGCATATGATGCAGTAGTTCCCAGGGTCAGTAGAGGTTCCTCCTCATTGGTGTGGGACCACTGTGTATGTATGGCACTGTTCAGGTACATATCCTGTAGTATGGCCAGGGTTTAATATCAGTCTGTAATGTGGTGCTATGTCCTCTAGGGGTGAACGTATCACACATCCAGGGATACCATTTTGTAACAGTGATGCTGTGTGTTCTGCAATGTTGAGGGTGGCCCTCTCCTGGACATGTGAGATGATAGGGAGGTTACATTCATCTGTGATAACTAATTCCACTTGTGTAGGAGAATGGGGGGGGGGATACCTGCACCTAAACTGTCTGCAACAGTGTTGCCAATATCTGTGCATTTGGTGAATGTGAAGCATCTTACCCCTGCTGACCACAGATGCCTTGCCTTCATGTGAATCTGCTCAGTGCTGCAGTAGCCTCCTGCTAATGTTATACAATGTGCCTGTATCTGTAGTCCACTGGACAGGATAAATAAGTGGTGTGCATATGGTCTGGGTTAGATATGTGTGTGCACATTACATGCACTATGTGGGATGTCTGTGGTAAGCTTTTGCAAAGGGGCCAGCAGTGTGGGTTGTGGCTTCCACTGGCCCAGTGGGCTGCATGGATAGCATCACAGTCCTAACTAGTGAATAACTGTGTAATTACATACATACATAGCAAGGTAGTGTACTGTGCTTGTGGTGTTGTTGGGATATGTATATCCAGGGTGAGTAATGTGTGTCCACATCACAGTGTTGGATGGCAACACACATACAGTATGTTGGGATGAACACCCAGAGTGTTTCAGAAGTGTTGCCTGTGCAGAAATATCTGGCCATTACCTGCGCATCCCCCACAACACACACACATGCAACATATGGCAGAAGTAGTATAGTAGTACACATAGGTTCATAGGTTCATACTAGGCTATCTGCCCTAGGGCATTGATAAGCCTAGCCAGAATGTGTTTGTCTTTTGCTCCCCAATTAAAATCTATTTTGCTATGCCCTTTTCCGAGGTTAGTATACTGTGCCTCTGTCTAACAGTGACATAGAAGTGATACCCGGGGTACAACTATGATCTCCCATCCACTCATCCAGATTCCTATGGAAGAGAGTCAATGAGGGACCCTGCCTAACCTGTACTGTGGGTTCATTACAAAGTGAAGGGAGCCTCTGGGTTATGGATCTGTCCCTCCAGCATGTCCTATTTATTTCAGTGCTAAGGTTCAGGTCTCTTGAGCATGTGGCTGTATGGGATTTTGATTCCCTGAGGTGCATCATGTCCATTACTTCTGGGTTGGACATGGCTGTATACATCAGGCACAGATTGCCTCTAACAGGCAGTATGCCACTGAGTCCAGCTGTATTTTCTTTAACCGGGCAGCATATGGCATCTGTTTGAGCCCTTTGATCTTCTTGATGAGGTACTGTTTGGGGTTTTTCCAGTTGCTGTAGGTGTCTGGTTAGGTACATCCCAAAAGAGGCATTGTACTCAATTATAGGCCTGATGATGGATGAGTAAAGAGGCACGATGACCTCCCCTGATGTACATGTGAATCCCTTCATGATTAGCTTAGTTTTTCAATCCACTTTGGCCACGTGGTTGTCAAATGACAGATTGCTATCAAGTTTGTTCCCCAGGTCCCCAATTACTTTTTCTGTACTTAATGGCTTAACACCTATGTGGTACTTTGCCACCAATGTGGAGGTGTGGGTATCTTTGATGAATATTGATACTCCCCCTCCTTTTGTTGTTTGGTCCAAGTGTTGGGGCCGACAAGAATGGTAACAGGTATAACCTGGTAGTGCTGGTGTGCTGTTGGGAAACCTGAACCAGGTTTCTGTTACTGCACAGATATCGATGTCCATAATGCTGAGTAGAGTTTTGAGTGCGTGTATCTTGAGGTTTAGACTTCTGGCGTTGAGTAGCATTACTCTTAGTTCCTCATCCTTTGTGATACCTATGGATGTGGTTTTGCCTTATGAGCCTTGCCTAATAAAGGCACTATGGGTGTAGCAAGAGCCTGTGCCAAAATCCAAAAGCCCAGGGGTGACAGGTGCAAGCTGTCCCTAGCAAAGCATCGTGGCTTGTACAGCATATCATCCCAAGCTGACAGGCATTGGATCACCTTTGAATGACACCAGTACTTCAGTCAATTGTTGAAAGTGATCATCTTGCCTTGATATTGTGGCATCATTCTTGGTGAGGGTAAGATGCTACTCAAGGTCAGGGTCATACTGTCTTGGGCTAGATGCTCAGAGAGCTCCTTTCTGTCTCTTTTCATGTAGTCCAGGGAGGTATGTGTCAGGTCATTCACACCAGCATGGACAATGACTGAGTCATATTTGTACTTGCCTTGGAGTGACTTGAGTGCTTGTGTTATGTGGCGGGTCGTAGTGCCTGACAGGCTGCTCACTGTGACCCTCTCCTCATTCAGCCTGGTGAACGTGACGTCAGTGTGCCTGATGATAGAGTCACCTATTACAGGTGTATGAGGTGTGTTGTTTACTGTTAAGGGCTGTGAGTGTTCAGCACATTGGCTTTGTGAGATATGTGTTGCACGTGTTTTGTTTTGGGGTAGCGGTTTCTTGGGTGTCTGCTTTGGAGATCTCTGCTGCTTAGGTAGATCTTTATTTTGAGCCTCTGAGTATGTTTTTCTGTGATTATGTGTTTGTTTTGCTGTCGTGGTAGGTCTATGTGAGACTGGAATTGTAGTGAGTGTGGTTTCCTCCTCCCCCTGACTGGTTATGGCAGTATTGAGTAGAGAGAGCCTAGCCTCCAGTTTGGTATACAGTTGCATCACTCACATGTGTTTGAATTAGTTGTTAGGAGGAGGGGGTTGTCTGTGTACATGAGGCTGTTATAATATTGCCTCTGGATTACCACACTCACCAGCTGGACTGGAGAGGAGATTGACAACTGACCTTTGGACATGCTAGAATATTATTGTGAATTCCGTAATAATTGAAAACAAGGTCCAGTGGGGAGTGAGGGCATACTGATATTAATTTCTACTGCTGACTGATATAATAGCTTCAGTGAGCAAGTGCCAGGTAACTTAAGTGCAATGTGTTACAATTAACTAAATGCAAAAACGACAGGCAGTCACTTTCTTTCAAGTGTAACAAGGAAATAAGTACAGTAAGCAATGCAGATATCAGTAGTGATTCACAGAAGTGCTGAGAAGCTGTGTATTATGTGGAATTAGTGTACCAGTGAAATAACAAGCTAACAAATAACAAGCATATAAACAAAGCTAGATTCAGGAGGCTTGGATGTAGTATATGCTACAGCAAACAAGGTGTACCAATGTCAGTAAGATACAGTTCAAATATGCAGGCATTATAAACCTTAAACCAGAAGTTCCCAGCTATGAATGGCAGAGTACAGTCTATTCTCACACAAGAGTGCAGACCACAAACCTTGTTAATGTTAAATAACTGGCCTGAAGCCCAACTGCTTATACCAGAACTAATACACTTGGACACTGGGCTCTCAATCAGCAGTTCCCAACTTAGAAGGATGAAAGCTACCTGTCCTGCCACCACAGTGCTTGCCACAAACCTTCCTAATGTAAAACAACTGGTCTAAAGGCCAAGTGCTTAATCCAAAAGACTTAGAATGATAGCTAAACTTTAATCAAGTTACAACCAAGCAGTAATAATTACAATTTAATACTTCATGTATAGAATGTGTACCATATATTGCTGACATACTCTGCTGATATCCTGTTTGTGTACTTTTCCAGGGAGACATGTCTCCAAAAAGGAACCCTGCCTACAGTGCTGCAGAGGATGAGGTTATCCACCAGAGCCTGGTGCATGACTATGACATCCTGTTTTCACGCACCACCCAGAATCAGCAGGAGAGGTCTGCACTGTGGCAAAACCTTGTCAGCAGGATAAATGATGTTGGCATGCATGATAGGACATATGAGCAGGTGAGACATCACTGCAGTGATTTGATTAGAAATGTCTGCCAGCGTGCTGCAGATATCCGCAGGCAACAGGTTGTCACAGGTGAGGGGGAGGCCACACATCCCCCCCTCACCAGACAGGAGGGGCTACTGCTAAGTGTTGTGGATCCAGCCCCAGAACAGCAACAGCATCAGACTTGCATCATGATGGAGGTTGGATCCGCACAGCAGCAAGACACTGAGCGTGCAGGTAAGATGCCATATGTACATATGACTGTTCTGTACACTGTTACTTCATGCATGCATAAGGTATGCACGTGGTATGTATCTGTCATCATGATATGTAATTGTGCATGTGTGATACTGGCATTATGAGCAGCTGATGTGTATAAGGGAACTGGTGTACTACTGTACTGTATCATATGCAAAAACAATGGCACACTTGTGCCCACTGACATTACTTTCTTCATATTTCCAGGTCCCTCCCATCTAGCAACGAGGCAGGCCATACATGGTGGTGAGTGTGTTTATCATTACCTGAAAACTATTTCTAATACTAGTAAGAGTAGTGTAACTCAGTAGTATACATGCTGGTGAGTGTGTTTAATAATACCTGTAATACTCAAGTTGATACTAGTAAGAGTAGTGTAACTCAGTACTTATGTGTGTGTGTACTGTGGGGTGTGCATGTGTGCAAATGTGCCTGTGCCCATGTGTGCATGTGTGTGTGTGTCCATGAGTGCATGTGTCCATTTCTGAATGTGTGCATTTGTATTGAAGTGTATCACCGTAAAATATGTCTTGAGACTGTAATCTGTGTTTCCTGTTTTCCTCCCGTAGGTTCTGGTGCTGCTCTGGTGACCTGCAGCAGGGAACCTGAATCTTGTGCCCCGGGTACTGATGATGATGAGATGTCTATAATGGTGCAGGAAGGTGTGTCTGGGTCCACCATTGGTCAGCCAATTGACAGTACACAGCTGTCAACCCCTTCAATGCGCACAGTCATCCTGCCGTTACATCCTTTGTCACCATTGTCCCTAGGTGATGGGCAGTATGCATTGGGCATAGATCAGGGTGATGTGGTACCTGTGGTACATGCATCCCCACAATGCAGCCATGAAAAGTTCCTCCAATGGTACCACGCAGACAGTCGCCCATGGGTTCTCGTGGGGGCATCCTTGGCCGTACTGCCTCTGGCCGACGTGCCCAAGGAGGTATGTCAACCTCCACTACGTTTCGGACTGTAATGCAGGCACAGGCGCGTATGGAAAGGTACACCAGACAGGGTCTGAGGGAGCTGACAGCATGTCACACAGCCATGACAGACGGCATGCGTGACATTGCGAATGCTAGTCGCAATTTCACAGATGTCGTTGACAGATGTTGTGGGGACATACAACAGCTGCTCCACAACCAGATGTCCATGGGCCAGGGCAATGGTGTGCATTTGCGGCGTCGACGTGGCCGTATGCCAGCAACAGCACCAGCTGGCAGTCGCCGCGGACGACAACAGCCCACTCACACACCTCAAGTGCCAGCAGCAGCCCCAGCAATGCTGGGTCAGTGCTGTCATCAGGACACCCCAGGAGACCACGTGCACATGGCTCTGGACGGTCCCAACAGGGAACTGTGTCCAGTCAACACACACCCTCTTCCGATGACAGTACCCAGTCTGGGTTAGTACCGGATATGGTCCGTAGCACCCCTGCCAGGCACAGGTACCGTATCCATGCCCACAGACACTGATCTGGATGACCTGACAGGTGCAGTCTGTGGCTGTCCACAAAACCCTGTACATGGCAGCCATTATGTGGGACTGTGTGTGTGCTTACATGCATGCAGAAATTTAACACCTAGGGTAAACACATGCACACACACACTGCACCAACACTGGTCCACCCTGTACTGCTGCCCCTCACAAACACACATACACACACATGTCAATTGGTGGTACCAGTGGCTGGCTTGGGCATATCTAACCCACACCCTGTGCATATGATGACACTGTGCCACCTCCTGCATACTACAACATCAGTGCAGGAAAAGGTAAACACGTTGCTGATGCACAGGGTGACTACATAGATGTGTATAAGTAGTAACATGTTGGTAAATGTTCACTGTTCCACTATGATTGTGTGTATATCCCAGCATTCCTGCTGCAGTAACTGTATGAATGTCCTGAATTGTTATCTGCACCCATACTACTTACCAAAGTGTACCAGCTGCACACCATCACATGCTATCATTGACTATGGGAATGTGCATCATGTGCTGTATTGTAGATTCAGCTATATGTATCTGTTCTGTCACACATGCATTTACACACACCCTGCTACCCCCACACATGCACACACTCACCTGCCATTTCCATTATTTATTACCCTACATGAGTAGCTGTCAACACATGACAGGTACACATTTGAAAAGTGCACTATTTGGATTACTACCAATTTCCTCTTCTCTACCTGTACTCACAGGGTGCAGGCAATCTCATTAGTTCAAAAGTGTAATGTGCATCAGGTACTGTGGTTCCCTGATCGCCACATCCAACATGTTTTCCATACGGAAATCCACACACAGAAACATCCCACATCCACACACTTGCCACATTCAGGTTTCAAAACACTGTCTAGGTATGTTCTGGTACATGTGCGTGTTACAGTAGCATGTAGCACTATACTGAGTACTGGCAGTTGTCTGTTGTCATGTTGTTTGTATAGGGTGCTGTCAACATCACTGCTTGTTAAGGGAAATGTGCCCCCTGCAGTGCGTAGCCCCATTTGGCAAAAGCCACATCCCACCACCAGCATTGTGCACAGACACTAACACTAAAACACATACTTTCCATTTGCAAGATTCAAACCCCTACTTAACTATGTTATGACTCTAGAGACAGACACATTAGCAGAGTGCGCTACTTGCATTACTGGGAGACATTCTTTCTAATGCTGTACTTAGAGGGTGCTGACATCATCTGTGTTTAGGAAGAGGGATGTGCACCTTGTAGTGTGTTCTCCCAGTTGGCAAAAGGCACTTTTCCCTCACAGCATTATGCATTCACACAAACCCCACTCACACACATTCCCTTTGCAGGATTCAAACCCCTACCTAACTATGTTATGACATCAGAGACAAACACATTAGCGGAGCACACTATTTGCATTACTAGGAGAGTTCTTTCTAATGCTGTACTTATAGGGTGCTGACATCATCAGTGTTTAGAAAGGGGAATGGGCATCCTGTGGTGTGTTTTCACAGTTGCCAAAAGGGGTGTTCCTTTCATACACACACTAACCCCCTTCATCCACACTTGCTAGATTCAAACCCCTGCCTAACTATGTTATGACATTAGATACAGACACATTAGCAGAGTGCGCTATTCGCATTACTGGGAGATTTCCTTTCTCCTGATATACTTATAGGGTGCTGACATCATCATTGTTTAGAAAGGGGAAAGGGAATTCTGTGGTGTATTTTCCCAGTCCTTTCATATACACTAACCCCCCTTTACACACACTTGCTAAATTCAAACCCCTACCTAACTATGTTATGACACTAGAGATGGATGCATTAGCAGAGCGCGCTATTCGCATTACTGGGAGATTTTCTTTCTCCTGATATACTTATAGGGTGCTGACATCATCAGTGTTTAGAAAGGGGAATGGGCATCCTGTGGTGTGTTTTCCCAGTTGCCAAAAGTGATGTCCCTTTCATACACACACACTAACCCCCCTTCACACACACTCGCTAGATTCAAACCCCTACCTAACTATGTTATGACACTAGAAACAGACGCATTAGCAGAGCGCGCTATTCGCATTACTGGGAGAGTTCCTTTCTCCTGATATACTTATAGGGTGCTGACATCATCAGTGTTTAGAAAGGGGAATGAGCATCCTGTGGTGTGTTTTCCCAGTTGCTAAAAGGAACATTTCCCTCACACAGACTTGCACACAGACCAACCACAATCACCCACACACACACACACACACACACACTCTGGATAAGCTGTCATTCCCTAGGGCAAACAGCCTAGTGTTGACCTCTTCACCCATATGATTAACTGTCAGATGCACATTATTTGGTGCTGATAGCAGTGTTTGCAGGTCTTTATTGCCATAACATTTCCTGTTTGTATGAACAACTTGTGTATCTGTGGAAGATGTTTGCATATGGGGGAAATCCACTATATCATGTATGTCTCTGTAGTCATTTAAGTGTGAGCACTTGTCAGATTGCTATAATGTTGTTGGTTCCTGGAATAACACGTGCATATACCAGATATATGTGGCAAAATGCTAAACTGATATTTGGACTAAGTGTGTGAGCATGCCCAGTTCAGCCTTCCCATGGCATGTTGTGTGAGAGATGTCTCATTTATCAAGTGTGTGAGCATGCCCAGTGCGAGCTTTCCATATGTTGAACTCTGCAGCCCATCACAGTTGTGGATGAGTGTGAACTTCAACAAATATTTCCTGTTTGTGGTTGTGTGTTGTGTGTCATGTTGTCTAGTTACTGTCCAACTGCTTTTTGTGTGAACACAACAGGGATTATACTGTGCCTGCAGGGTTTGCATGGGATACTTTGCATACAGTTGTCAACATCCGTTCATACTGACCTAACACTGTAGTACTGTATAGTGTACTGGTTCAGTACTTTCACTGTTGTGGATAGTATCCTGGGCTTTAGTCCTATCACTGCTTTACATTTCCATAGTGAGCACAACAGCCTGGTTAGGGTCCAGTTGTGCACATCTGACCATGTTGCATTATGTTCAGATATTAACTACTTACAACAGCCTTGTCTAACATCAGTAGTGTATCCTACAACATAGGTGTACATTGGCAAACACTACCGATGTGCCCTAGGCCATTTCTAATGCTAGTCAGAGAGTGTGTTTGTCCTTCAAGACACATTGTAAGTGGAGTTTGCCATGACATATAAATTGTTTAGTATACTGTGCCTCTGTCCACCCGTGACATAACAGTGATACCCAGGGTAAACCTACCATCACCCATCCACTCATTAAGATTCCTCTTGAGGAGAATCTATGAGTGACTCTATGGATAACCTGTACTGGGAGTTTACTCATGCGTTGGGGTGGCTTCTGTGTTATGGATAATGCAGTAGAGCTTGTCCTATGTATGTCAGTGCTGGGGTTCAGGTCCCTCATGTGCATAGCTCACTGCCATTCAGATTGTACAAGGTGCAGCATGTTCATTGATTCCACCTTGGACATGGCTTTACACATCAGGCACAGCTTGCCTCTGGGTGGCCAGCATGGCAGTGTGTGGAGTTGTAGTCTGTTTAATCAGGCAACACATGACATCTGTTCAAGCTCTTTGATACTCCTGGTGAGGTACTGTTGTGGACTTTACAGTTGATGGAGGTGTCTGCTGAGGTACACCCCACAGGGGCTGTTGTAGTCAATTGTAATGCTGATGAAGGATAACTGCAGACCCACAATAACCTCCCCTTATCTAGATCTCATAACCTGCATGATTAGGTTAGTATATGGATTGTTTCTGTTAACACTACAGCCACATGTTTGTCAAATGCAGCATATCTATCACCTTGTGTCCCCAGGTCTCTCATTACATGATAACTATGTAATGGGTTAACACCTATGTGGTAATTGTTGGTCACTTACTGTATATCCACAGGGGTTGACTATACAGTTAACTCCATTTAACTTGCTGACATAGCTATGGCACCAGTTGTCTGTTTCTATGTGGCCCTTTTGTGGGATGCTTGTGTCAGCTGGAGTGTCAGATATGTTGGGCAGTTTGTAGTCCCCTGCAAACATGTTCAGGCACAGTCCTTCCATGTTGGCCTGTACCTATGGGACATATATACCAAACGAGGAAGGTCCCAGGACCAGGCTTTGTGGGATGCCTGTTATATCTGGTTTGTAGTCTGACATGGCTGCAGCATGTCTGACCATGTCAGTTCTGTCCTTGGTCTGGTTTGCAACCCCTCTAATGACATAGGGGTGTATATTTAAGCTGGTGAGTATATCTATATTGCACACGTAGGGTATTTTATGGAAGGCTTTGCAAGGTCCAGCTACGCTGTGTGGACCACCCTCATCAGTGACCTTAATGACTGTTTCAAATGAGTCACACATGTTTAGGGGCAGGCTCTGCACTTAAGAAAGCCACACTAGGTATGGTCCAGTGTCAGTAGATCCCCAATATATTTCTGTCTGCGGTACATGCTGATCCTTTCCATAGCTGTGCAGACCAAGCTTCTCAGGATTCTGTGGTGGTTATTTTTAGTATTCATTCAGGCAACACCTTTGTTGAGAATGACCACTGTTGTTGTACACTGCTCTTTGGGTACATATCCTGTGGTAAGGCTGACATAATGTCAGGGAAGCAGTAGTCTGCTGTGAAAGATATTTTGCATTATAGGGGGGGCGGGTTGCACTGCACCTGTCAGGTTGCATGTTGGCAATACGTCTGTGTGTTTGGTATGTTGTTTGTAATATTTGTGTGATCCAGAGCATATCTGTGAATTCCCAAAATGCTTCCTACCATCAGCTGCAGCAGCCTTGGGATTATTGTTAGTGTCCTGTACAATTTGTATCATCATAGGTTCATAGGTTCATACTAGGCTATCCACCCTAGGGCATTTGTAAGCCTAGCCAGAGTATGTGTGGCTTTTGCCACCCCTTGGTATGTGGATAGTATGGCCATTAATGATTCTCTTAGCTGTGCCTCTGTCTGGACATGACACAGTAAAGATCCCCAGTGTACATCTACAATTATCCATCCATTTTGCAAGATTCCTGTTGAAGAGTGTCAGTGAGGGGCTCTGCCTAACATATAGTGGGATTCTGTTCCAGGGTGTGGAGAGGCTCTGGGTTATGTATCTGTCCCTCCAGCACATCCTATTTCATTATGTGTTGAGGCTGACATCTCTCACTCACACAGCTCCGATGGCTTTTAGTTTTCTGGGGTGGAGCATGTACATCACTTCTGTGTTGGACATGGACTTCTACAACAGACATACAATGCCTTTGTGTAGGCAGTATGTGACTGCATTCAGCTGTGGTGTCTACAGCCAGGCAGCATATGACATATATTTGAGACCCTTTATACCTGTTGGTGAGGTACCTTTGAGGTTTTTCTAACTGCTGCAGGTGCCAGGTAATGTACATCCCAAATGAGGCATTGTACTAGATTATGGGTCTGATAAGAGAACAGTATAGGGGCACAATGACCTCTGTTGACGTAGATGTGAATCCTTTCATGATACGGTGTCCAATATAGACAGTCTTCCTAGCCAAATGGGCAATGTGACTGTCACATAACAGGTTACTGTCCACTTGTGTCACTAGGTCCCTGATTACTCCTTCTATACATAATGGTTTACCACCTATGTGGTAATTTGTGGGTACCTTGTTTTGTATTTGGTGGTACATTCATACTGTCCACTGTCTTCAGGACAGCTGGGTGGGGTTCCTGTGTGTGAGAGTGTGGTCTGTAGCATGCTACAGACTGTACAGCAGTCTTGCCTACGGTTATTTGCACATGGGTGGACTCCAATGACTTAAGCATTGTCAGTTAACTGGACGTATGTGTTTCTGTGCTGAATATGGATACTCACCCTCCTTTTATGTTTTGTTCCAGGTTTTGGGGCCATAACACATGATATGTGGTATTACCTGGTAGTGCTGGTGTGCTGTCAGGAGGCTTGCAGCAGGTTTCTATCACTGCACAGACATCGATGTTCTCCATACTGGGGAGGGCCTCAGGAGCATGCATATTGAGGTTTACACATCTGGCATTGATCAGCATTACCCTTCTGTTTCTTTCCAGTTATATTTTCTAGAGTGGTGGGTTAGTCTTTTCGGCCTTGCCTACAGAAGGCTCTATGGAGGTTGCAAAAGCCTTAGGCAATATACAGACACCCACGGGTAACAGGTGCAAGCCGTACCTGGAACAGCAGCATGGCTTGTCAAGCATGACATCCCAAGCAGACAGACATTGGATCCCCTTGGAATGACACCAGTAATTGTGCCACTTGTTAAAGCTGATCATTCTTTGTTTGTACTGTGGCATCATTCATGGTGAGGGTAGGATGCTGCAAATGGTCAGTGTCATACCAGCCTGAAATACGTAATTGGATAGGACAGCTCATCTATGTCTCTTTTCATGTAGCTCTGTTCATGGAATGCCTGTATAACATTTTCTGCGGTGTGTCCCATATTCTGAACTTGCACAGGGCCTTTCATGGATTCCACATCGGTTTGTAGGGGTGCAAGCTATGCTTTACACATGTGTTTCACTGTGGTATTCTGGCCAGGGACTGGGGTCGGGATGTGTAATTACAGTGTGATTACTGTATGGTCTGGTCTTACCAGTGAGGGATACACTTCTCATCTTGCCATCCAGTACACATATTGCTGATTATCACATCCAGTATGCTTACCCCTCTTGTGGAAATGTTACATTTTTCATGTACATTTTGTTGTATGGATTCTGGGAACTTTTCTCAAACTGTGTCGGTGCTAGTATAATACAAGGAGTATAGTGACAAACTTGTCAAAAGCCGACTTCACACTTATTCAGACTGAGATGGTATCATTTAAGCCCACTGTGCCAGTGGAAACCACAACACACAATGCTGACTCCTTCACAAATGCTTTCTACAGACATCTCCAAGAAAGCATGGACCATGCAATCCCAAATAAAACCAAGACACTCTCCAACAAGGGAAAGTGGCCTGTGTCGTGTACCCCAGCCATAAACAAAATGTATAACAAAAGAAGGAAACTAATGCAAGACAGAGCTAAATCTCTTAAAGGGGAGGCAGCTGTGATCAGCACTAGTAAAAAACTACATTCTCTCTGAAAAACATCCAAGGCCAACTTTGAGAAAAATCGCTAAAGACAATAAAGATAACCACAATGCCTTCTTCAGTTATGTCAGAAACCTGGGTGGGAACCCTCAGATATGCTCAGAGTTGGTACACAATGACAAAACTTTCACTGAACCTACAGATATTGCCAACATTCTGGCAGACAGGTTCAGTGCAAATTTCTTCCCTCCTTCACCCCAAAAGAAGATAGTTATCACAGCTGAATGTAACCTCACTGTCATCTCAGATGTCCAGGTGAGAGCGGCCCTCAGCAAAGAAAAGAACACAGCATCAATGGGACCTGATGGTATCCCCAGTTGCATGCTACATGAACTCCAAGTGGAGATAAACCCATATATAACAATGCAATTTAACCTTAGCCTTGCTACAGGATATGTACCTGAACACTGGCGTACAGCAACAGTGGTCGCACTCCACAAAGGAGGTGACTCCACAGACCCTGGGAACTGCCACCCCATAAGCTTCACCAGCCTTGTCTGCAAAGCTATGGGAAGAATCATTATGGAGATCATTAACAGAGACATTGGTGACCTACAGGCTCTTGATCCCACCCATTTCAGCTTTGTAAAGGGCAGATCCTGCCTTTTGAACCTAGTTGACTATTTTGAAACTGTCAGTAGGGCCATTGATGAGGGCTAAGCAGTCCACACAGACTACCTGCACTTGGCTAAGGACTTTGACACAATACCCCACTCAGGCATCTTAGACAAGCTCAACAACTTAAATATAAATCCATATGTCACAAGATAGGTTGCAAACTGGCTAAAAAACAGAACCCATGAAGTCAGCATTGCAGGTGCCTTGTCAGATTCAAAGCCAGTCACAAGTGGTGTCCCACAAGGATCTGTCCTGGGACCCCTCTTATTTGGCATTTACTTTTCAGATGTGAAAGCAAACATAGGAGGGTTGTGGCTGACAAAGTTTGCAGATGACTGCAAACTAGGCACCATAGTGAATACATCAGCCAACACACACATCCTACAGAATGCCCTCACAGACACAGATAACTGGTGCCGGAATCATGGCCTGGTTTGTAGCATGCTACAGACCACCCTCTCAAACTCAGGAAACCCACACAGCCTTTCTAAAGACACTGGAGAGTATGAATTTCTCTCCAAACACCATCATATTGGGTGACTTCAACTACCCAAACATAGACTGGGAACATTACTCAAGCCCCAACACCCTAGCCCAAAGGTTCCTGGAGTTCATAAACTCAAATGCTATGGAACAACTAGTCACCATTCCCACAAGAGGAGATAATATACTAGACCTGATCATCACAAACATGGGGACAAAATGTTCCACACCAGAAGTATATCCCTCATTGGTGAGATCAGACCATAAACTAATCTCACTGGAGATCCACATCCCGCCCCCAACCCCAGCAAAAAAGACCACAGTGAAGAACTTCTTTAAAGCAAACTTCACACTTCTTAAGACTGGAGTGGTATTCTTCAAGGCCCCCGAGCCAGTGGAAACCACAACCCACGCTGCTGAAACCCTTAAAAATGCCTTCTACGAGCACCTCCAGGAATGTATGGATCAAGCAATCCCTAATTAAATCAAGACCCTTTCCACCAATGGCAAGCGCCCGGTCTGGTGGATCCCAGTCATAAACAAACTCTACAACAAGAGGAGAAAGCTACTACATGACAGAGCAAAATCCCTAAAAGGGAAGGCATCTCTGATCAATACTAGCAAATAACTACGATCACTCATAAAATCATCCAATGTCAACTTTGACAGAAAATTCGCTAAAGACACAAAAGACAATCATAAGGCCTTCTTTAGCTATGTTAGAAACCTGTGTGGAAACTCCCAGATATGCTCAGAATTAGTCCAAAATGATACAAAAATCACTGAACCCACAGACATTGCCAACATACTGGCAGACAGGTTCAGTGCAAGTTTCTCCCCTCCCTCCCCCCCAAAAGGAGAAATATCTATCCCACCAGAGTCTAGGCTCCCAAACATCTCAGATGCCCTGGTAAGAGCTGGTCTCTCTAAAGTAAAAAACACAGCATCAATGGGACCAGACAGTGTCCCCGGCTGTGTGCTACACAAACTCAATGAGGAACTAAACCCACACATAAGGCTGCTGTTTAATCTTAGCCTTACTACAGGATACGTACCCAAAGACTGGCATACGGCAACTGTGGTCCCACTCCACAAAGGCGGTGCTTCTACAGACCCCGGAAATTACCACCCCATAAGCTTGATGAGCCTTGTCTGCAAAGCTATGGAGAGGATCATAATGGAACTCCTAAATAAAGACATTGGGGACCTACAGACACTGGATCCTACCCAATTTGGCTTTGTCAAGGGCAGATCCTGCCTCTTGAACTTGGTCGACTTTTTCTAAACCGTCACTAAGGCCATTGATGAGGGTAAGGCAGTTCACACAGCCTACCTTGACCTAGCAAAAGTGTTCGACACAATACCCCACTTGGGCATCATAGAAAAGCTCAGCAGCTTAGATGTAAACCCATATGTCACAAGATGGGTTGCAAACTGGCTCAAGGACAGAACCCACAGGGTTAGAGTTGCTGGTGCCATATCAGACTCTAAGCCGGTCATGAGCGGTGTCCCACAGGGCTCAGTCCTGGGCCCCCTCTTGTTCGGCATTTATTTTTCTGAAGTGCAGGCAAACATAGGGGGATTGTGGCTGACAATATTTGCAGATGACTGAAAACTGGGCGCCATAATTGACACTCCATCAGACACAGACATCCTCCAGAGAGGTCTCATAGAAATGGATAACTGGTGCCAGAGCCATGGCCTTAAGCTAAATGCCACAAAATGTATAGTCATACCCTTTGGGAAAAACAAGGTAACCCCTAATTACCACATAGGTGGCAATCCATTAAACACCGAAGAAGTCATCAGGGACCTGGGGACCCAAGTTGACAGTAACCTCTCTTTTGACACTCACATTGCCAAAGTCGTTAGGAAGACCTTCTACATTGCCCACCTGATCATGAAGGGATTCACATCCAGATCAGGAGAGGTCATTGTACCCCTGTACTCTTCACTTATCAGACCACTGATTGAGTGCAACTCCCCATTCGGAATGTACCTTACCCGACACCTGCAGCAGTTGGAAACACCCCAGAAGTTCCTCACCAAAAGGATAAAGGGGCTCAAACATATGTCATACGCTGCCCGACTGAAGAAACTCCAGCTCTATTCAGTCGCATACCGTCTGCTTAGAGGTGATCTGTGCCTGACATACAAGGCCATGTCCAACACGGAATTAATGGACATGCTCCACCTCACAACTCCAAATCCACCAGAGCCACGAGAGCAAGAGACTTAAACCTCAACATGGATATAAATAGGATGCGCTGGAGGGACAGATTCATCACCCAGAGACTCCCTACACTATGGAACAGAATCCCAGTCCATGTGAGGCAGAGCCCCTCACTGACTCTGTTCAAGAGAAATCTTGACGAGTTGATGGGAGATCGTAGGTTTACACCAGGAATCATCTCTGTGTCACTGCTGGACAGAGGCACAGCAAACTAATGGGTATAGTATTCTCATGCTAAGGGGTGGTGAAAGCCACACACACTCTGGCTAGGTTTATGAATGTCCTAGGGCAGATAGCCTAGTATGAACCTATGAACCTATGAACCTATGACACTGAATGCCAAGTGATGTGTAGTCATCCCCTTTGGGAGGAACAAAGTACCCATAAACTAACACATAGACAGCAGCCCAAGTAGATAGTGACCTCTCGTTTGACACCCATGTTGCCAAAGTGGTTAGAAAGACTTTCTATCTTGCCCACCTTATCATGAAGGGTTTTCCATCCAGATCAAAGGAGGTCATTGTACCCCTATACTCCTCCCTTATCAGGCCCATGATTGAATACAAAGCCCCATTTGGTATGTACCTCACCCAGCACTTGCAACAGCTGGAGAGACCCCAAACGTACGTCACCAAGAGGATCAAGGGTCTACAACATATGTCATATGCTTCCAGACTAAAGATACTCCAGCTCTATTCAGTAGCATCCCGCCTACTTACAGGTGACCTATGCCTGACATAAAAGCCATGTCCAATCAGGATTTTATGGACATGCTCCACCGCAAACAATACAAATCCACCAGAACCATGAGAGCTAAAGATGTGAACCTCAGCACAAACATGAATAGGACATGCTGGGGGGATAGATTCATAACTCAGAGGCTTCCCACACTCTGGAACAGAATCCCAGTTCACGTTAGACAGAGCCCCTCACTGACTGTCTTCAAGATAAATCTGGAGAAGTGGATGTGAGATCGTAGCTTTACCCCAGGGGTCCTCCCTGTGTGACTACTAGACAGAGGCACAGTCAATTAATTCTATTAAGTAGAGGGCTCATCAATGTGTCACTAGTAAGTCAGAGGCACAGTATTCAGAATCTATTCTGTACACTTATTACCACTATAAAGGGTGGCAATAGACACATCACTATGGCTAGGCTTATAAATGCACTAGGGCAGATAGCCTAGTACTAAACTATGACACTATTAAACTATGGTGTATGTCTAGGTATTTTCAGTCAAGCAATATAATGTGGTTTTGGGGCCTTGATATCTTCATGTATTCCACCATAGGCCTGGTGCAGTTCCTGCTATTAGGACAGTGGTCTGCAGCAGGCTATATACTGGTAGGCAGTTTTAGCCATTGGTATTTGACCATGGCTAATCCATGCTGCTTCTTGTTGTGGTACCAACATGGGGGTGTGGTTATCCATGACATTTATTGCTAGTCACCCTCATTTTGTAGCTTGTTCCATGTTTTGCAGCTGTACAGCACTGTATGAGGTGTGACCTGGTAGTATTAGGGTGCTAATGTGAGCTTTGACCCAGTTTTCTATTACAGCACTGATATCTACATTATCCATACTGTGTGCATTTACACTGCATGCATCTTGCTGTTTAGACTTCTGGCATTGGGTGGCATTACATCTAGGTTCCTATCCCTTGTGGTACCTATGAAGGTGGGTTTGTGTTTTGAGAGTTACATATTCAGGGCATGGTGTGGGTACTGATGGCCTTTTCCAGTATCCATGGGGCATGGACTGCTAGGTACACACCACCCCTGGCAGGTGGGGCATCATGTCATGCTCCACATGTCTTCCCAGCCTGAAAGAGATTGGCTCCACTTTGACTAGCTGCATTACTTCAGCCACTTATTGCACTTGATCATCCCATCGTCATTTTATGGTTCATGATTGGTGAGGGTGGATGTTAGTCAGGGTCCTCAGGTGTGCATATGGTACATGGTGTTACATTACTTAACACACAGCATTCTTGCCTCAGGTGGTGCTGCAGGGCTGCCTCTGTCAGATGCACATATCACTGTCCCTGTACATGTGTGTGAGCAGGTCATGTCAATGTAGGCATCCATGTTATTATTTGAGTGAGTCGGATGGGGTATCAGTCCCAGTGTTCCTACTGAGCCAGTGTATGTGCTATGCGTTGCCTCTTTGCCAAGGCCAGGGCATACTGGGCACGCCTCCTTCTGCCTACTGGGGCAAGGTCAGGTTGTTCCTCCCCTGAGTCACCCTCTGCCTGTACTGGCCTTGGCAATGGTGGGGGGATGTTTGGCCCGGCCCTATGCTGGTCCTGCTGCAGCTGTTTCCGCAGGATCATATTATGTAGCATAGCACATATCATGATCATTTGGGTACATGCAGTTGGTGTGTACTGCAAGGCTCCACCCGATGTGTCCAGACACCGGAACCGTGACTTGAGCAGCCCAAACACATGCTCTATGACATTACGTGTTTGTGCGTGTGCCTCATTATGGCGTTCCTGTTCAGGTGTGTGTGCGTTAATGATGGGCGTCATCAGCCACGGCTCCAGTGCATAACCTGCATCCCCCACTAGGTGTCCGTGTGGGAAGTCCCCACTGGCAAATGATTGGTACAGCTGCGTCAGATGCCAGATGTGGGAATCATGGCAGCTCCCAGGGCAGCCAGCACACACATTCATTATTATGCCCTGGGCATCACACACGACCTGGCAGTTGATGGAGGGGAATCCCTTGCGGTTAATGTAGGCTCTACCCCACTCACCAGCTGGTGCTTTGATGCATATGTGCGTGCAGTCTATTGCACCCAGTACCTCAGGGTATCCCGCTATTTGCTGGAAGAGATGCATATTGCTGGCCACAACATCACGGGCATTGGGGAAATATACATGATCACTTACATGTGCTGACATGGCATCCAGGAACTGGTGCAGTACCCTGGAGGCTGATGCCTGTGATATCCCCATCATATCACCAGTTGGTCTCTGGAAGGTACCTGTTGCTAGTATTCTTAAGCCAACACATACCTTGGTTTCCACTGGGATGGGTTCCCCTCTGTTGGTTCTGTGTGTGAGGTGTGGCCTGCACAGCTCAACAATTTGCTGCAGAAGGTCTCTGTCCACTCTGTAGCGCTCTACTATCTCCAGCTCATGTAACCCATGGTAGGTGACCCTGGGCCTGTATACTCTTCTCCTTCTCCTCAGTCTGAGTTGTCTGTCAGCATCTGCATTGTCACCACCCTCAGCAATTCGCCTATGTCTGATTATAACAGCTATGGCAGCCCCTAGCATTTCTGCTCTGAGTTCAGCTTTTTCAGTTTTCAATTGTGATAGCTTACTCCTTTCTTGCAGTATCTCTTCAGAGAAACACCCTGCAGTGCTGTTTAAAGTGTTTTAAGTGCTGGGTTGGGCTTCTAGTCTGCCTGTGTAATTGCCTGCTTCCAATTGTTATCACCAATTAACTCCAGCAGTATTCCCTGACAGTTTCCTAGTAATCTGGTTGATTCCTTTTTCCTCTCCATTTCCTCAGGAGGGAGCAATGTGCACACCAGCATAAGCACGCTCACAGTGGCTTACACGCGTGCACACATTCTTACACGGTTTGGGCTTGGCTGATTCATGTTAAAACGCGCGCACACAGCCTTATACATCAGGCAACAGGCTTCCTGATGTTTACATTGCCTTACACACGTGCACGCCTGTGCAAACCGTTTTAAACTGTTTGCTACATGCTCCCACATGGTGAACCTGCCTTACACGCGCGCACACGCACGCATGCACGTATATCAAGAAACTTTGAGTGTAGGGATAGTGTACACCCTCTATTTCTTGACTTTCCTAGTATTCTGTTGGGACACACCTCTCTCCCTGATGTCTGTCTGTCATCTATCACGTTACACTGCCCTCCAGTGTGATACATGTATTTCTATCATTCCCCTCCGTGATGTCACCTACCTCTTATTCTATTCCTCCCCCTTCTCTAAGTCTTACACTACTCGAAAAGTGCTCATTAGCTATGTGGCAGTGTGATTCAGTATTGTAACCCTCATTTACATAGGATTGCCTAGTAATGCTTAGTTACATGTCTTACACGGAGCTTCCCCCCCTTGACAACCACTACACGGTGGCCATATTATTTTTGGTCTGCTGGTCCCTGCATTGTCATTCCATGAAATACATAAAACCCACAATTGTGAGCTTATAAGCTTCGGTTTTCACTTTCAGACAGCGCACCCCGTTTGCGCGGGTGTGCGCTGCAGTTAAACATCAAAATCCCCCGAAAACAAAAAGTTATTTTACATAATTTTGCAACACTTTTTAATGCCAATGGCCACATATTTGGCCATTGGCATGCTAGATGACACATATGCAACCTTTATTTGGAGCTGACATAGCTCCGTTGTAAATTTTGCAGAAATGTACTCAGTTGTCAGCTGAGTACATTTCTGCAGCTAAAACATCCGTTACACGGACTGCTTTGGGCTTCCTGGATCGCTCAAATACCTCATTTGCATATCTTTCAGCTGAAAATGAGGTATTGAGCATTTCCACGCCCAGTCCGTGTAAGAGACGTTTTAGCAGTCTCTTACACGGAGGTTTGGGCTGTTCCTGGATCGGGAGGCTTACACAGAGGCTTACACTACTCTTGAACTTCGTGTAAGCCTTCCTGAATCCTGCCTAGAGTTTTACAATCTATAATTTCAGTAACATTGAAATACAGGACACTCATTTTCAGTTGTTGAGTAAAGGAATTTCCTTTGTTCTGGATTTTAAAGTGGATATTGCTGATGTGCTTGTCAGTCTGACATTGTATGTACGACAATTAAATTTGTGATTGCATTTTAGTAATTAAAACAACAATAATGTAAATTGTAGCAGTTTAGTTAGAAAAAGCATTTCATGCCCCCTAATAATCCTGAAACATTAAGGTTTGAAAAAATGGGTGAACAAGGAAAGAAATTACAAGCGCAAAGGTGACATTTCAGAATCTCACTAATGAAGAGACGAAAATGTTGTTTGATTTAGCTAATGACAAAATCAACAGGATAGTGAAACCTGAGAAAGGGGGAGGGATGATGATAATGACACAGATAGATTATGTTTCTAGGATGTTTAACATACTCAATGACCCCTCCACTTATGTCAGAGTTTGTATTAATAAAGTGAATATGGCTTACTCTAGGGTAGACTATTTTCTATCGGATGCTCTGTTTCAGGGTTCTATTAATCATTTAGACCTGAAATGTTTGACAGTGAAAAATCCTGGAATCCCTCAAATGTTTGGTATTCCCAAGACACACAAAGATCCCCATGACCCACCCTTTAGACCGATAGTAGCAGCTACAGGATCCAAGACAGAGACCCTAGCAGCATAGGTGGACAAGGTGGAAACCAAACATATACAGAGGGATTCTTGGCATTGTTTAGAAAGGTTAAAAAAGCTTTCAAAATTACAAGAGTTTTTCATTTTTAACAATTGATTTTGTTTTTTTCATAGATTCATACTAAGCTAACTGCCTTTGTGAGCCATTTTAAGCTTAGCCAATTATCCCTTGTGGGACCCAAACCCAGCACTTTGTGTTTGTAAGGCAAACACCTTAACCATTAGGCCACCCTCCCAACCCTTTGTTAATTTGTATACTGTGATTCTTCACAGAGAGAGTTTAGAAATGTTTCAGGAAAGTTTAATGAAAAGTAATAAGATTAATAAAGACAATATATTGTTTCTTACAGAAATGTTAGAGATGGTACTCAAAAACAATTTATAGGTTTTGAAGGTGAACTGTTCTACCAAGTACCAGGAGTGGCAATGTGTGTGAAATGTGCCCCGGTATATGCCAACCTTGGACTACTTGAGTGGGAATGGAAGTCTATCTTCCAGTCATCTTATATTAACAGAATAAAGTCCTACAATCAATTTTTGGATGATATACTCATCCTATGAGAAGGGAATGAGAAAGAAACAGAAGTGTTTGTGGAATATTTAAATTCCACTACAACGTTCCTAAAATTTACAAGTAAATGGAAAGCAGAAAAAATAGAATGTTTGGACATATAACTAACAAAAGGCAATGAGATGGAGGAACTTAACAGTACCATTTTTGGGAAACAAACATATTTGAACACCCTGCTCCATTTTAATAGTTGTCATCCCTTCCATCAAAGGAAGAGTATCATAAAGGGCCAGATGGTAAGACTATATCATTTAATAAGTAGTGATACTACCTTTGACAAGAAATTGTACAATTTGATAGGATTGTTTATTGAAGGGGCTGCTCTTTAAAGCTTCTAATAAAAATCAAACGGGAAATAAAGATCAAAAGGGACACAGTTTTTACCCAGATTTTGAAGATGGCTGGATGTCAAATGCAGACTACAATTGGTGAGAAGGGTGGGGATGTGATGGTATTGAGATACAATAGTCAATCTACTGCTGTAAGTACGATTTTGAATAATTGTTGGCACACATGTATTGAACGAGGAACAAAGGAAAAATTAGGTTATAAACCACAAATAGTGTTCAGTTGGGGCAAGAATATGAAGAACATCATTGAGGGACCCACAAGAAGATGGTTAAATACAAGATATAGGTCAGTTATAAGTAAATGTGGTACCTGCAGGTGCAGTAAAAATATTAATGATGGACCTTATGTGACAGTCATTACAAGTTTTCTATGAAATGCCCTGGGAGATGCAACTGCAATGCCCAAAAAGTGGTGTACCTTGCCACGTGTACATCTTGCCCAGCATTTTATGTCGGGAAGACGACACGTACGTTGAGGGACAAAATACGTGAGCACATTAGTTTCATCAAAAAGAAGGATCTGCACAATGCTTTATACAGTCACAGCACCAAGTGTCCCAATTTTAGGAGATTTATCTTTTTTGTAATTGTTAGGGTGCAAAAGAATGAAAGAGGAGGTGATGTCAACATGGAAATGGAGGCAAGAGAAACAAAGTGGCAATTGAGGCTGAATGCCACTGTATTTCCAGGTATGAATGACAGCATTTCATTGGTACTGGTTTTAAAACAGAGAGCCAACCAAATTTAGGTCTTTGCAAGAAGAAAACCTATTAAAGTTAAAAATTAGGTTAACACAACAAGTTATGTATGATTATGTAAATTAATTTATTACAATTAGGGTTTGAATTTTAGGTAATAAGTTTAAAAGTTTTAACATTTATGTTTAAGATTTTTCAACTGGGTGGGTGTCTTTTATGTTAAATTTTAAATATCAATCAGGGAAGAAGTGTGATTGGTTACATGAGACATTTGTATGTGTTTTAAGTAAAGTAAGCTGTCTGTTTAAAATGACACTGAAGAAGCCTATGTAAAGGAAGGTAAAATCACTTAGTCATGTCGATGCATTAAAACAGTGTTTCATTTTATTTGTGGCAGTGATTGCTTTTTATTTTTTCAGTTTTGTTTATAGCATGATTTATCTGGTGTTTAGGCTGGTTTGTAAAGAGTAACTCTGCACATGATGGTTTGTGTCTGGTGCATATTATGAGTAGATGTCAAGGTGTGTAAATAACAAACTTTATAGTGTTTCTATTCTAGATGCAAGAGAGCACTGATTCCATATCCCTACTATAGGTGGATGTCTTGAAAACTGTATTTCACTGATGTAGGAGATTCAGACTATTCAGTGCATATGAACCATTATCTGCAATGAGTCAAAAACTCATGTCAATTAGGCTAGCAGGGGAAACAAATGGGAATGGGAAATGATAGGTGATAGTGGTAGGCTTCTGGAATCCGCATAGAGAATGCGAAAAGGAAGGGGATATGTGATCTGACTTCTATTTTCAAGGTACTAACCTAGGGGGTGTACATTAGGAGGTCCTTCATAAGGTGGGTTAACACTACTCCTCTTGATAGGTAAGTGGTTAAACTGCTGCTTGTTATGTAACAGAAGTACTAACAGATAGATCTTCTCTGCTATATAGCAGCAGCTGATTGTATTTGAAAATAAATCTATTGAAGTGACTGCATGTATAAAGGCAAAGTGTTACAGCCTCTGCAAACAATACAGTGCAGAGCAGGTAATACAAAGAAACCCTGTTAAATCTCCAACTGAGTCCAGAAACACTAACCTTCAAATAGATACCCCCTACTGCACACTCCTACCACAACTGTACAGATGGGGTTTCTCCAAACACAGATGTCATCTTCTTCTTCTTTTGGCTACTACCATTAGGGGTCACCACAGAAGATCATCCATACGCTGCTGTATAATGCTAGGTGTAACACCCACCAACAGCTCACACACATAATTGACTTCAGTGAGGATAGATCCCATACCTATCTAAGTTTACAAACTATAGAGCACAGTACTTAAGACAGGAGTCACAGCACAAACCTGAATTTAACAAGACTGCAGATGAATTTATGGTAGATGACATCAGCAGGCCATGTGGGTTTCTAGTGGTTGGAGGCCTGCTTGGATAGATGTGTGTGCAAGCACCAAAACAACACAAAACCATGCCATTTGGGAAGTCAGTGTGGGATATACACTTACTCCCTTCTTTATGGGGGACATAGAGCAAGTTTACTCTAGTGAGAACAGAACCCCCCTACCTACTTAAGTTTTCAGACTACAAAACACAGTACTTAACACAGGTGCCACAACATACATCTGAATTTAACAAGACTGCAGGTTAACTTATGGTAGATAACATCAGCAGGCTTTGTGGGTGTACAGTGGTTTGAGACCTCCTTGAAATGGATATGTGTGCAACCACAAAAACAGTGCAGAACCACTCCATTTGGGAAGTCAGTGTGGGATACACACTTACTTCCTTCTTTATGGGGGACACACAACAAGTTAACTGTAGTGATAATAGAACTCCTACCTATCTAAATTTACAGATGACAAAACACAGTACTTAATGCAGATGCCACAGCACAAAGCTGAATTTAACAAGACTACAGATGAACTTATGGTAGTTGACATCAGCAGGCAATATGGGTGTCTAGTGGTTGGAGGCCTGCTTGGAATGGATGTGTATGCAACCACAAAACAGTGCAAAACCATGCCATTTGGGAAGTCAGATTGGGATACACACTTCCACTCTTGTTTATTCACACACGTGCGTGCACACACACACACACATACACACACACACACACACACACACACACACACACACACACACACACACACACACACACACACACACACACTTGACTACAATGAGATTAAAAACCTTACCTATCTAAGTATAGGGACTACAGAACAGAGCACTTAACACACACACCACGGCACAAGTCTGATGTATATATGACTGCAGGTGAACTTATTAGGTGACATAACCAAGTCATGTGTTGAACAATGGCTTGGGAGGCTTGCATCATCACATTGCTTCTTAGTGTCATCTGAGGCTAGCAGCCTAGCAGATGAATACTGTTTTGTAGTCTAGCTGTGTAACAACAATACTCTATTGAAGATATTTTTCTGTTTGCATTTGGATGAGCCAGCCTATGAGCACCACCAAGTGGTCCTGTACATGAAAGAGCACACAACATTATATATTCCAACTTGTACAGCGGTTTATATATGTGTGGAAAAATCAAGGTGACACAGGGTTGTTGTGATTGTTGGTGTTGTTGCTGGTGTGGAAACAAATGGATGGATTGTCAATATATATACATATACTTATAGTGTGCCCTCAATTTGAAATGTTTCCACGTGCAGTATTAGTTGAGATACGGGGTCTGAGAATGATAGGGCACTAAGGACATATATGTATGTATATAATGCAATAGCATGAGAAGCATCAGATTTGGCTAAAGTTACCTAAGTGTACACGCATGTGTGTTTGCCTCTTTACTTGTTTGCGCATTTGTGAGCAGTATGCAAACACACAGCACATTGCTAACATCTGAGCCTTCCTATTATGTAATATATACATACTACTATAGTCCACTCCAATCATTACTCTAGGCCAGGTTTTCCAAATTACAAATGGCAATAATTGAATGTATATGGTGTTTGTGATTAGCAGTCTGACATGACTCCTATTTCATCTTTCACTGTTTCTGCAATGCTGGGTATAGCACAAACCAGCTAATCTTTATCAAAACTATTTTATGCAGGTGGAGCAGCGAGTAAATGTGGAATTAATACAAGACAAAGCTAATAACAGTACGGGATACTGGTTCACAGTTTGTAAAACACACTACCTATTGCTCATACAACAAGAAAAATTTCTACTTATATCGGGATTAGACCCTCAACAGCAATACAGCTTCATCAAACAGGATGGCTGCTTGAGAACTTTTGACCACAGATGCAGCTTGCCAGAACTGGTGTCATTCATCACACAATTAATTCATCAGGTATCTAACTGATACAGTGAAAATATGTCATTATACTCTTCAAGAATACAGTCTAGGTTCAGACTTTACCTTGCAAATACAGTAGTTGATACAAATTTAGTTCAGGGCTGACTTTGATGCAAGCAGTACACAGCCAATATATGCAAAAGGACAGGTTTTCTGAGTTGCCTCGCATCAATTTTGATATATGCATGTGAGTAGGAGAAAGGTATTAGTCCCTAGGTCCTTAAGTGATCACTGAATGTGCTATGTGATATCTCTTAGCCAAAGCAAGGGCATACTGAGCACATCAGCGTCTGCCTACAGGGAAATCAGCTGGGGGGGGGGTTCTCCTCTAAGTCATTCTGTGATTGTGGCTGTGGAGACCTAGTCATGGGTGAGGGAATGTGTATCCCTTGCCTTTGCTGATCCTGCTGCAGCTGTTTCCACAGGATTAAATTATGGAACATGGCATGTACTGTGAATATTTGTGTACATGTGCGTGGAGTATACTGCAGGGCTTCACCAGATATATCTAGGCACCAGAACTGTGACTTCAGAAGCCCAAACACATGCTCTATAATGTTTCCAGCTTATGCATGTGCTTCATTATGGTATTCTTCTGTGGGTGTGTGCACATTTCTGATGGGTGTCATCATGCATGGTTCCAGGATATAGCCAGAATCCCCCAGTAAATGGTTCTCTGGGATGTTCCCCATAGCAAATATCTGGTACAGCTGTGATGTGTGCCAGATATGGGAGCCGTGATAACTGGAAGGGTTGCCAGCACACACATTCAAGGTAATCTCCTGGGCATTGCACATGGCTTGGCAGTTGATGGAGTGGTATCCCTTGTGGTTAATGCAGATTCTACCTTGCTCACCAGGTTGTGTCTTGATGTGTACATGAGTGAAATCTATAACTTCAGGGTAATGTGCTACATGGTAGAACTGTCACATATTGCTCTCCTGCTGTTCAGAAGATGGAGAAAATATATGTTCTCCCTGGTATGTATAAGTATAGTATCCAGAAACTGCCGGATTATCTTGGATGTTGATGCTTGTGACACACCCATCATGTCCCCAGTTGATCTTTGAAAAGTACCTGTAGCTAATATCCTAAGGGCTACACATACCTTAGTTTCCACTGGTATGGTGTCCCCTCAGATGGCTATGTCTCTGAGTTGAGGGGGCAGAGCTTACAGAGTTCTTGTAATATGTCCTTGTCCACCCTGTAGTGCTCTACAATCTCCAGCTCAATTAGCACCTAGAAGGTCACCCTGAGCATGAACACTCTTCTCCTTCTTGGCCTAGGCCTTTTGTTAGCAGCACCAGCAGCACTGACTTCAGCCACTAGCACATGCAGATGTAGAATAGCTGCAGCAACCCCTAGCATTATCTCAGTTAAAATTTGTAAGTCTCTACTCCAATGGTCTTGATGTACTGAGGGAAAATCAGAATGCAGACAGTATGCATACTTTATACATTTCTTGTGTAGGTCCACCATTTTGGATTGGCTAATTACTATGGAATTCATCTGCTAAGGATATAATTAACATGATTTAAAGCTCCTGCTTCAGTGCACAGTAGTGTGCTGTGTGCACTGTCATGCAGCAGAGCACAACTTTGCATAACTAAGGTAAGCCATGTCAAAATCTTACATTTTTATCTCTGTTGTCATGAAACATGCAGAAAATGCTATTTATTGCAAGTTGCACTTTATTTGTATAAACTGCACTGTCATAACACTATAAGAAAGATTTACATACAGTGTACTAGAACCGAGGACCATCTGCACTCCAGTCAAATTAACACCTGTCACCACAGGAACAGTTTCAAAATGTCCTGTAACTTTAGCAAATTAGCAAAGCGCCGCCCCACTTACCAGGTTTTCATGATGCCCAGCGTGCTCAATGATATCAATTGAATGCATCTGGTTTCTATTTTTGGATGTATATCTCATGTTCTGCTATCTGGGTGGTCTCTTTGGTGCATCACCAAAACCATTTGCAGCATGAAGCTCACTGTGAAAACATGCAATACAAAAAAATACATAAAGGTGACCTGACACCCCCCCCCCCCGATGTCATGGACATCCATTGGAAACATAAACACCCTGTAGGAGCCTATATGATGTGAACATCCCTACATGGTTCCTGGTTTTTGTGATTCAACAAATCCACTGATTTTTTTCACTTGTTTGCATAATAACTATAATGATAGCCTGGAATCTACATAGTTAGTAGCTGTGTAAGCTTTTCAACAGCTTGGGGGTATGATTTTAAGGACAGAAGGCAGGCTATTGTTTTACTTATGGTTACAGTACATTATATTCCTCTTCTACATGAGTTTTTTGGTTATCACAGTTAACACCATTTGTGCCAAGTGGCGCACTCTGCAAACATGAAGAAAAACAAAACATAAACATTATAGAAATTTGAAACACCACCCTGATGTTTTTGGACAGTGTAAACATCGCCCATTATATATGTGTTGTTACCTTTTCAGGTGAATTATGCCCATAGTTCTGGACTTTTGCATGCTGTTACTTCTGTGTAGACTCCTGTATGTGGAAATTTTCCATGTGCACTTCCAACATGCACAAAGAGTCTACACAGTTTTATTACAGGTTGTTGGATCAGTCCAGTGTGTTGTTTCACTTCATTAACTCGTTACATCAGAGTGACGCCTCCAGGTACATCTGCACTTAACTCCTACTGATGCCTCTAAGCATCAAATATTGTTTGTTCATATTTGCATCAATAATTACAAAACCATGCTATGTACAAGATTTTAAAAGAGTTCATCTTAAAGCTTACAAAAAGGCAAACTCAATTGCATCAATATTTGACCTGTGTCTAGTACAGGTAAATAGATATTAACTGTTATTTTTTATGATATTAATATATATATATAATTTTCACATTTTACTAAATATCTCAACAACCAAGTAACACAGACAGAACTCCTTAGCCTCATATGAAAGCTCTCAGTTAGTTGAATATAAACATCTGCTGACAGTATCTGTATAACTTGAATATTTGCTGAGATATTTTAAGTTTTTTACAAAATATTGCAAATGTAATAGTTACGGTGTCTACTGTGACTTATAAAATTCAGTTTAAGACCTAGAACCTAAAGGATGCTACCACTATAAAAATAGTTTCTGCTGAAAAGCTTGCCATTTATACTTTTTCATAATCCCTGTGGTTCCAGAGATATGAACACTGTTTTGAAATGTGAGTACATAATTTGATTCTGTCAAAAGGCTTAGGCTCCGCCCATTGGAAGTTACAGTGCAAACTTCCTGACCTCCATTGGAGTGAATGAGTTAACATGAATTTCAGCTACTTATGTTGAAATTTGCATTCCATGAAAATTTCCATATATGCGCACGTGATTGTGTACCACTACACGGAGTTTACTGAATCTAAAACTATTCACACCTATGTTCGCATCACTTTGCAATATGCACACTGCAAAAATCGCCATGTAAGCTATACTGAATTCCCCATTTTCTGTTTTCACATTTATTAATCCAATGATCCATTTCACCACAAAGAAAATAAGTCTTTGGTTTACCTCACTACCTCGCCATACCCTTTCCCCTTCCATATTTCCAGACTAGGAATATGTGCAATTTTTTTTCATTTTCTACATTAAATATCACAAGATAATCTCATGCCCTGTCCATAATCTCCACTTATCATACACTTTTAAAAGTTTGAATCTCCTTCTCTAAGAAGATTCTGCTGAAAAATATCTGCCGAGGCCATCGCTGACACAACTCTTTTTACTTTTTGAGCAACAAACTGCTCTAGAGAAGTCTCGACTGCCTTCACATCCTTGCTGCATAAAGTTCTTTCCTTTACAGGCTCACCTGAATTTA
This sequence comes from Protopterus annectens, assembly GCF_019279795.1. Taxonomy (NCBI): domain Eukaryota; kingdom Metazoa; phylum Chordata; order Ceratodontiformes; family Protopteridae; genus Protopterus; species Protopterus annectens. The sequence goes on along the minus strand of NC_056726.1, from coordinate 1,704,886,596 downwards.
ACTCACAGGTCTGCCCCATCTGACATAATCTCTTCACTCTGCACTTCATTCTCACTTTTTACCATTAATGATTCACTTTTGTTAAGTGAATCTGACTCATTGCAAATCAGGACAGACTCCAGCTCTTCTCCCTGCTTCTCCAAGCTGCTTTCGCACTTGGACCGGAAGCAGGAAGTTCTACCAAAAATGGCATCCCCATATGAAGAGTATGTTTTTTTAATGAAATACAAACCTACAGTACTTATTATTTACATATTTACACTATTCACAAATATTTACAAACTTTTCACATTTTATTCATTATATCTTCATCTCTCCCCCCACTCTTTTTTCCACAATCAAAATCATACATTTTTTCTAAAATCTTTGCCAAAACCCATTTTCTGCTGAACTTAATTTAATTTATTATTTGAATCCATATTGCCCGTGAAATATAGAATATCATTCTGTCCATTTTCTTTATATTTTCTTGTTTTTTAACCACATAGAAACCAGATTCAGTCATGTCCATATTTAACTGTTCCACTTTTATAATGTCTTTAAGGATATTACATTTATATACTTCATTCCATAATTATTTTATTCTCATACATTTCAGAAAAAACATGCTCTGCTGTTACATACTCTCCACATTCATGACATAGTCTATTTTGCTTTTGTAAGGCATATTTGCCTTAATCAGTAACTTTCTTATAGACAATCTTCATAGAAAATCATTACATTCATGAATGTTTTCATACCATTTAAATCTCATCTTTATTGCATTCTTTTTCCCAGTTTCTAAATATTTCCATGGATCTATAAAATAAAAAGCTTTTATAATATTCTGATACCATTCTTTTCTATCGTTCTCAATCCTATTCATTTTTAATTTCTATATTATAATTTTATTTTGATATTCTTTTATCTCTTCATTTATATCTTCTTGAAATCTTTTACCTGCCTCCATTTTTCCCAAAAGCCTGATACTTATACTTTAATAATAACAGCTATCAAACTTTTTATTTTATTTTATATAACATTTCAATGCTGCAGCATAAACAATTAAATTGATTAGACCCAGTCCCCCTTGTTCTTCTATCATGTTCAAAACTCCTCACTTAACTGGATTCAGTCTGGAACCCCACATAATAATGTATTCATCAATTCCTTTCATGTTTTGTTGGAATCATATAAATATCTGCCATATATGCAATCTTTCCCAATATCATATTATTCATCAAATAAGCCTTCTTTCTATATGAAAAATGAAATGTTTTCCAAAAAGATGTCATGTCTTTTATTTCATTAAATGTTTCCACTGCTCTTCTTTATATACATTTTGACTGAACATAATACCTAAAACATCTATAACCACCATATTAAATTTTATATATCTTATGCTTCCTACTAAACCAAATCCTTTACTTTTTTCTTTCTTTTACATAAGCCAATTTCAATTAACAAACAGTTTAATTTTTTTGTAATAACACTCTCCATCTGCTCCGTATTACTTCTAATTATAATAATACCATCAGCATAAGTGTACATTAAAGACAACTGAACTTCATTTAACATTTTCTATCCTACAATATCTGCCGTATTACTAATATTATTCACTATTACATTCATAACCAATGAAAAAACAATATTACTGGGTGGACACCCATGTCTTATTTCTGATTCAGTTTTTAATCCCTCACTCATCCATCCATTAACATCAGTTTTCACATAATGTCTATCATAAACTGATTTAAGTACATATATTATTTTCTTATCTATATTTTATGCTTCCAAGATATCTCATAATGATTCATATTGAATTCTGTCGTATGCTTTAAGTCTTCTATCATGATCTTTGCATCAACTTTTTTAGTTACAATATCATCCACTAAATCCTTAATGATCCATAATAAATCTTGAGTTCATTTTCCTTTTCATCCAAAAACAGTTAGTTCACATAACTTTTCTATTTTATTTGTTAGACTTTTAATTATAATTTTTACAAAAATCTTATAATCTGTATAATTTTAAGTAATGTCTCCAATTCTTTTTATCATCCTTATCCCCTTGTTTCCATATAAACTTTATGACTCCTATACATATCTGTTTATAAATTATTCCCTTTCCAAGCATTCATTCAAAACTTCTATGAATTAGATTTTTTGCCAATGTTCCCCTTCTGTTATACACATGATATTCAATACCATCCATACTTGTTGCTGTATGCATATTTATATCCCCAACACTTCATTTAATTCATTAGTACTTATCTTCTTTTCCAAATATTCATTATCGCCTTAGTTAACTTACCTATTTCATATTTCCTTTTATTATTTATTTCTTTTTTTACAAATAGTTTTATAACACACTCCTTAATAATTTCACTTATACCTTCTTGTGTTTTCACTTGCCTTCCTTCTTTATTATTTAACTCCCTTATTATTCTTTTTTCTTCTTTTGCTAATTTATTTTAGTATGTTAATACTTCTTCCTTCTTTCCTTGTATACAATATTTTTGTTTGTATAACAACTTATTGATCTTTACATGATTCTTTTCATATATTTCTCTTTCTTTTTCCTAAAAGCACTCACTTTTCTAATATATCTTAAAATATATCTTGCCTTTAATTCTTATATATATTGTCTTTCTTTCTCTTGTTTTCAATACATTCTAAAAACAAGTTTTATATTTTTTCCTTAAAACTAATCCAACAGGTTGTCCAATTTTCATAAGATTCCCTCATATCTATGTGATTTTCCAATAATATCTTCATTACTTTTTTATCATCTTGTTCTGTGCAATGCAAATTTCCACATAAGCAGGTTATCTTATGCAAATTACCTAGGCAGAGTGATCTAACAAGCTGAAAGGCATTCTTGTAGACTCTCACCAGAATTTAATAAAATCTGTGTAAGCACAGTGCAGAGCCTACACAAAATGTATCCAAGTACACAGCCATGCTTTCACCTCAGCAGCGCGCCATGCATATTAATGATGGTGCATTGCTGAGGGACAGCCGAGGAACATGGATATTGAATCAGTGAAGGGAGAGGTATCGCAGCTAACTGTGGCTGCAGATGAGTCTGAAACTCCCTGCAATGGTCCCCACCACTGTAGTAATGTTGTGAAGTGTGTTAAATGTGTAATATGTCATATCAATAATGTGTTATGTTTCCCTTGTATTGTATTTGTTTTAATATTTTTTTACTGCATGTTTGCATGGCACAGTGCAGAGCACAGCAATACAAAGCTATGCTCACATACAGACAGATGACACCTGCCAGACATCTAAAAATAAGAACCAGATGTAATCAATAACCATAATTACATCTATTTGTATTTTTCAACTTTTTGTTAATTGTCATTTGCACAGTGCAGAATGCAGCAAAGCAGAGTGCAGCTCATACATACATAGCCAACACCTGCCAGACATCTAAAAATAGAAACAGGATTTAATTATTTATTTATTTAAAGTTTTGTTTGCAAGTGTTTATGCATGCATGCATAGCACAGCACAGTGCCCAGTAAAGATACCAGGTAGCTCAGTAGTATATGTGAAGGTATACCAGTTTTCATAATATCCAAATAGCTAAATGGCTAGTGTTATAGCTATATGTGTAGTAGGTCCTGGGTTTGATTCCATAGTAGGCAGAACATGTCTGCAATATGCTGCAGCATTTTTCTATAATTTTATAATAACATTGTAAAATATGGTACTGCTGTGCTCTGCTATGTTCTGCTGAGCTGTGCTCAAGCATACTAAGCACCACATAAACCTGTTAATGGCTGCTAATGTTTGCTTGGTGCTAAGCTTCATTAAAACCACGGTTCTGCAAGTTTTCATGCTGCTCAGCTCTGCTTAGCTGGTTTGTGAGCTGTTAAGTGATGCTGCAGTTTTTTGAATGTTCCACAGTGATGTGTAAGGGTGGGAAAGCAGTCTATATTATGCACAATAGGTGGGAATTCATCAGAATCTATTGGAGTTCAATCAACTGTTAGTATGGCTGGTGGTATTGGAAAAGGCATGCGCTTTTGGGCACAGCAGTGGGACATTCAGGAGTCCAGAGTCATGGTTGTGATCCTTGTAAAGAAACATGATGATAGGCTGCTGCAAGGTGGTATACAGGACTCAGAGTGTAAGATGGAGGCCTGGGACTGTTTGGCCAGAAAACTCACCAGTGTTACTGGTATCCCTCGTACAGGTGACCAGTGTCATCATCACCATGACGACCTAAAAAGGGGAAAGAGGGCAACCTTGGACACCTGGGTAGGTGAGAGCAGGGTATGGCCCACAAGTATGTAAGCATGTGTTCTGCTGTCTTAATAAAATACAAGCTGAATGTCTGCAAAACTGGTAGGCATAATGGTATGCTTCTCTCCCAATAGCTGCAGCTGAGAGGGCTCGCAATGTCAAGTCACATGCCAGACGCCTTGGCAGGTTGCACCATGAGTGTGGTGAGTATGCGTGTATTATGCAAACTGTCCTACAACAGGCATAAAAGAGTAAAGCATTAACTGCAATAAAGTATGTACAATAAAGTCTGTTGTGCAATAAATGTGGAATTAGAGTTGCAGTGCAATAAATGAATGATAACTGTAATTCAATAAAAACAAGAAACAATGGCAATAACAGAAAGAAAAATGGTGTACATTAGGATTGTCTTGTTATAACTATTGCAATAGAGTTGTATGCATTGAGTCTGTAAGGTAAGGTTGCTGCAGTCAAGTATAAAGCCAAAGCAGACACCCAAGCAACTGCCACCTCAAGACATAAGGCATGCAACACAAAGTTCTCAAAGTCAGTGTGCTAAACAGTCACAGCCCTTAAGGCCAAACACAATGCCAGACACACTTGTTATAGGTGACTCCATAGTCAGACACACTGACGTCCCACTCACCAGACTGAACAAGGAAAAGGTCACAGTAAGCTGCCTGTCAGGTGCTAGAATCTGCCACATAACACAAGCACTCAGGTCACTCCACAGCAAGTACAAGTATGACTCAGTCATTGTCCATGCCGGTGTGAACGACCTGAGATGTACCTCCCTGGACTACATGAAAAGAGACATAGAGAAGCTCTCAGATTATGTAGCCCAGGCCGGTATGACCCTGACCCTGAGCAGTATCCTACCCTCACCAAGAATGATGCCACAATACAGAGACAAAATGATCAGCTTTAATAATTGGCTTAATTACTGGTGTCATTCTAAGGGGATCCAATGTCTGTCTGCCTGGGATGATATGTTTGACAAGCCACGCTGCTTCACAAGGGATGGCTTGCACCTGTCACCCCTGGGCTTCCGGATATTGGCAAAGGCTCTTGCCACCCCCTTAGTACCTTTTTTAGGCAAGGCTCAAATGATAAACCTACCGCCCTAGAAAACAAAAATGGAAAAAAACTAAGGGTAATGCTGCTCAATGCCAGAAGTCTAAACCTCAAGATGCACGCCCTCGAAGCCCTCCTCAGTATGGAGAACATTGATGTCTGTGCTGTGACTGAAACCTGGTTCAAGGCTCCTGAGAGCACCCCAGCACTATCAGGTTATACCTCAAATCATGCATTCCGTCCCCAAAATCCGGACCGAACCACAAAAGGAGGGGGAGTATCCATATTCATAAAGGATGCCCAATCCTCCAGGTTAGTGGCAACGCACGAAACATCGGAGATCATCCAGGTGAAATTAACCATAGGCAAAACTGCCCTACAGTTTGTAGCATGCTACAGACCACCCTCTCAAACTCAGGAACCCCACACAGCCTTCCTGAAGACACTGGAGAGTATGAATGTCTCTCCAAACACCATCATATTGGGTGACTTCAACTACCCAAACATAGACTGGGAACATTACTCAAGCCCCAACACCCTAGCCCAAAGGTTCCTGGAGTTCATAGACTCAAATGCTATGGAACAACTAGTCACCATTCCCACAAGAGGAGAAAATATACTAGACCTGATCATCACAAACATGGGGACAAAATGCTCCACACCGGAAGTATATCCCTCATTGGTGAGATGAGACCATAAATTAATCTCACTGGAGATCCACATCCCGCCCCCACCCCCAGCAAAAAAGACCACAATGAAGAACTTCTCAAAAGCAAACTTCACACTTCTTAAGACTGGAGTAGTATCCTTCAAGGCCCCCGAGCCAGTGGAAACCACAACCCACGTTGCTGAAACCCTTACAAATGCCTTCTACGAGCACCTCCAGGAATGTATGGATCAAGCAATCCCTAATAAAATCAAGACCCTTTCCACCAAAGGCAGGTGCCTGGTCTGGTGGACCCCAGCCATAAACAAACTCTACAACAAGAGGAGAAAGCTACTACATGACAGAGCAAAATCCCTAAAAGGGAAGGCATCTCTGATCAATACTAACAAAAATCTACGATCACTCATAAAATCATCCAAGGCCAACTTTGAGAGAAAAATCGCTAAAGACACAAAAGACAATCATAAGGCCTTCTTTAACTATGCTAGAAACCTGGGTGGAAACTCCCAGATATGCTCAGAATTAGTCCAAAATGATACAAAAATCACTGAACCCACAGACATTGCCAACATACTGGCAGACAGGTTCAGTGCAAATTTCTCCTCTCCCTCCCCCCCAAAAGGAGAAATATCTATCCCAGCAGAGTGTAGCCTCCCAAACATCTCAGATGCCCAGGTGAGAGCTGCTCTCTCTAAAGCAAAAAACACAGCATCAATGGGACCGGACGGTGTCCCCGGCTGTGTGCTACACAAACTCAATGAGGAACTAAACCCACACATAAGGCTGCTGTTTAATCTTAGCCTTACTACAGGATACATACCCAAAGAATGGTGTACAGCAACTGTGGTCCCACTCCACAAAGGCGGTGCTTCTACGGACCCTTGAAATTACCACCCCATAAGCTTGACGAGCCTTGTCTGCAAAGCTATGGAGAGGATCATAATGGAACTCATAAATAAAGACATTGGGGACCTACAGACACTGGATCCTACCCAATTTGGCTTTGTCAAGGGCAGATCCTGCCTCTTGAACTTGGTCAACTTTTTCGAAACAGTCACTAAGGCCATTGATGAGGGTAAGGCAGTTCACACAGCCTACCTTGACCTAGCAAAAGCGTTCGACACAATACCCCACTCGGGCATCATAGAAAAGCTCACCAGCTTAGATGTAAACTCATATGTCACAAGATGGGTTGCAAACTGGCTCAAGGACAGAACCCACAGGGTTAGAGTTGCTGGTGCCATGTCAGACTCTAAGCTGGTCACGAGCAGTGTCCCACAGGGCTCAGTCCTGGGCCCCCTCTTGTTCGGCATTTATTTTTCTGAAGTGCAGGAAAACATAGGGGGATTGTGGCTGACAAAATTTGCAGATGACTGCAAACTGGGCGCCATAATTGACACTCCATCAGACACAGACATCCTCCAGAGACGTCTCATAGAAATGGATAACAGGTGCCAGAGCCATGGCCTTAAGCTAAATGCCAAAAAATGTATAGTCATACCATTTGGGAAAAACAAGGTAACCCCTAATTACCACATAGGTGGTAATCCATTAAACATGGAAGAAGTTATCAGGGACCTTTGGACCCAAGTTGACAGTAACCTCTCTTTTGACACTCACATTGCCAAAGTCGTTAGGAAGACTTTCTACATTGCCCACCTGATCATGAAGGGATTCACATCCAGATCAGGAGAGGTCATTGTACCCCTGTACTCTTCACTTATCAGACCAATGATTGAGTACAATGCCCCATTCGGAATGTACCTTACCCAACACCTGCAGCAGTTGGAAAGACCCCAAAAGTTCCTCACCAAAAGGATAAAGGGGCTCAAACATTTGTCATACGCTGCCCGACTGAAGAAACTCCAGCTCTATTCAGTCGCATACCGTCTGCTCAGAGGTGATCTGTGCCTGACATACAAGGCCATGTCCAACCCGGAATTAATGGACATGCTCCACCTCAAAAACTCCAAATCCACCAGAGCATCGAGAGCAAGAGACTTGAACCTCAACACGGATATAAATAGGACGTGCTGGAGGGACAGATTCATCACCCAGAGACTCCCTACACTATGGAACAGAATCCCAGTCCATGTGAGGCAGAGCCTCTCAATGACTCTGTTCAAGAGAAATCTTGACGAGTGGATGGGAGATCGTAGGTTTACCCCGGGAATCATCTCTGTGTCACTGCTGGACAGAGGCACAGCAAACTAATGGGTGTAATATTCTCATCCTAAGGGGTGGTGAAAGCCACACACACTCTGGCTAGGCTTATAAATGCCCTAGGGCAGATAGCCTAGTAAGAACCTATGAACCTATGAACCTATAACACTGTAATAGCTTTAGAATGCAAATCTAATGGCTGCAAACTGTATTGCTTAACTCATAGCGCTGTTCAAGACTGTCTCTAGGCCAATATTGGTCACGTAATGCTCTGGCTTCCACAGACATCAGGTAATAAAGGTATATGGGTGC